>NW_013668893.1:49811-51445 GCF_000517525.1 Limulus polyphemus | reverse complement strand
AATTGGGCAGCTGAGTTATTTGGAGACACTGATCAGATGTGGAAAATTTTTAAAGATAAATTACAGAAACAGGAATAATCTGAAAAGATGGCATGTCGCCAGTGTTCTAACTGTAAATTGCCATGTTGACTTGCCCAAGTAACACGGTGACGGCGGTGAATTCTGGGTAATATCGGCTTAGAGATAGCTCTTCTTGCAAAATATCCTTGTTTGGTCAGTTTCCTATTCACTGTTTTTTTTTTTCATACACTGGAATGAACGTGTTCGTGCCATTCTTGTCGTAAGGTATTGTAAGACTTCTTTTAACCTTGACGTGTTAACTTATCAAAACACGGTCACTTATGGCAGTAGTTTTCGGCGTCTACCAATTGACTTTCCTGGAACAACATTTCCTGTACTTCGCCCCCCCCCCCCAGTGGCACAGCGGTATGTCTGTGGACTTACAACGCTAGAATCCGGGTTTCGATACCCGTGGTGAGCAGAGCACAGATAGCCCATTGTGTAGCTTTATGCTTAATTACAAACAAACAAACCTGTACTTCGACGACGTTTCAGAATTCTGGATACGGTACACTGGGGGTACGGTTTGTTCTGGCAATTTCCGTTTGCTTAATATCGTTTCTAGACAGTCGAACAATTTAACGCCCCATAATTTGTGGTACTTGACGAAACATGACTCTACACCAAGTATAAGGAAATTGTTTGAACAAAGCGTTGATCTGTTTCGAAAAGGATAATACCAAAGCACGCCGTTTTATACAAAAGACGAACAAGTGCGCAAAACAACTTATACAGACCAAAATGACATCTAGTACACGTTTGTCCGATCATACACTACCTTCTCTGTTACTCCATGCATGTACACAATAACATCAATATAGAACATTATGCACAAAGTTTGGCCAAGACTTTATTTTCCTGCTGGGTTTTTTAATCTCCAAACACATCATATCACACGCAAGTTTGGATACAAAAAGTGTCATATGTTATTAAGGTAATAACCCTAGAAAATAATAACAAGTTAGTAATAAAAACAGCAGAAAATATTTAAGTAAAACTTGGTATTATTATTAGAAATTTCAGGTAAACATATTTCTCATTTTTAAAGAAATAATTCAATATGTCCCTTCCCGTGGCTAAACGGTAAGTCTAAAAGCTTATAACGCTAAAAACCGAGTTTCGATACCCGTGGAGGGCTGCACACGGATGGTCCAGTGCGTAGTTTTGTGTTTAACGTCAATCAAATAAGCAAACAACTAATTTCTTGTAATTCAATGATTTATTAAGAGGAATAGAATAGTCAGAGGTCAGTTTACGGATTTACAATGTTAAAATACGATGTTACGTCTCTAGTCGTTTGTTAATTTCCTGGTATAAATTCTTCCCGAGGAACTTCGGCGACACAAGTCCTTTCGTAAATAAAACTAGTTTATTCTTTCTCAATACACTTAATTTCCACAGTCACTTTAACTTAAACACACGCTATAACTCACAACGATTCACGCATTTTACTTACGACTTGACTCGATTATCTAGTCTCTATATCTCCCCTATCTGCTAATTATATCTCCGTACTTTTATTCGGCCGGTACTTATACTAACAAAACGTGGCGGTCGTTGTACGGACCAAACTA
>NW_013668893.1:44360-49801 GCF_000517525.1 Limulus polyphemus | reverse complement strand
AAACTCATGACGTGTTGCCAGCGTCACGTGACTTCCGCTGTCATAACAAAGAGTTCGATTCCCCGAGCCCAATGTAGTGTTATTGTAAAACAAACAAAGACAAAGATTAGTCAGAGATGGTTAAGGTAACTGTGAATTAAGATCATTTTTTATTATAACAAGAGGGAATCTTCAATCGTCACGACACTTGAAATTCTTCTAGGCAGGATTAGAGTAAATTAATCTGCGAGACCTATTTACCCCCTTTTTTATTATATATAAATGCGTCAGCAATACCAGGAGTGCGCATATACCCGATTCGATTTTATTACTCACCAGGATCTCTACCAGCCTACCCTCAAATTGAAATTCTTTTAGGTAGGATTAGAGTAAATTGATCTATGAGACCTTTGGCGAGATCAAATACATTAATCGAAAAGGTTTGACTTCCTGAGTCCAAAACTGTAATTAGATCACAAATTGGTCTGAGTGTTGACGGAACTATGAGCTAAAAGTTTGTACCTAATAAAACTCGGAGCTATTTTATGAGTCGCTATGCCGCGACTAAAAATTGATGAACCAAATAATGTGGCAGGTCGTTATGGTTTGAACGCCTTTTCCAAGTTGGCGAAGTGTGATTATGATTAATTGTATTTTTCGTAAGACATTGGCATTAGGCCTATTATATATTTAACAGTACATTCTTTATCTAGTCCCCTAGCGATTTTCAACAATTAGAATGTGACAGTTTGCAGTAAGAGGTGAAACATCTTGAAAAGAAAATCTTCCACTTCTGTAAAGACGAAACCAGCTGATCTTATTTTTAAATTTAGATAATAAGGTTTGGAACTGGGCGCCATTGGAATTTCTGGGTTTTTTTTTCTAATTCATCGTGCGTTATAATTTACCAGTGTATAAAGTCAATAATAATATTGTCATCGTTGTATATAAAAGCTGATTTAAGTATATTCAGGTTAGTCTAATTTTTTTCTGATACATATTACTTTTATAAAGATATAATTCTATCAAAATAAAGGAGATCCAGATTAGTTTAAACCTAAAAACATTCTTAATAGCGCGTTTGAAAAGTGTTTTTATTGATACTGTATAAGCTGAACACCTTTTTACTTTTAGTGAGAAGAAAATACTTTAAATCACATCCATCAATATGTGTTTTTGTGTGAAAAATTGTTGCGAAAACTCAATTTAAATAAACTTGATTAATATAATTTTAAGTTAATAATATATACTTACTTTATTGTCGTAAAATTTATGTCCATACTTTATTGTCATATGAATTAAAAGTATGAATTTACAATATACTTTTTTTTCATTCGCTTCAATTATAGCCCCCCTCGGTGGTTCAACAGTATGTCTGAGTGCTTATAACATTAACAAGACCCCCCCCCCCCCAGTGGCACAGCAGTATGTCTGCGGACTTACAACGCTAGAGACCGGGTTTCGGTACCCGTGGTGGGCAGAGCACAAACAGCCCATTGGGTAGCTTTGTGCTTAATAACAAAGAAGCAAATCCTCAATTATAATGACTAATTTTGTCTTAATAGAAACTATTTCATTTGGCCTTTGAAAATTGGGTTAAGTGTATATTTAAAAAAAAACTTCTGTTGATGTTCAGCTGTTTTGTTTGAATTCGTCATTACGTAAAGTTTGCAATTTTTAAAAGTCTTTTGTTTGATAAAACAAAACTAAATAAGTAGATGAAGTGAACTGATATTACTTATATTACAGTTGAATTTAAACACTCCTGACAATGTTGTTTCAGATGCAGTTACCTCAAATACATCATCTGCATAATCTAATTTTATACTCTAGCTACCATTTCAGTGATAGTCCTGCAACAATAAAATTTCAAATGGGCAAATCAGTTGGTAATTTAAACTTGACTAGAAAAACTTAACGTTTTCACAGCAAAAGAACAGGTGTTTGAAAACTGTTATTTCATTAAAGGTGATTATAAATTAATACATACTATTATGAATACACACTAATGGTTCTGATCTGTTGAACGGCACCTTTTCTTTGACACGCCTTTAGACATTTTAAAAAAGCATTGCTTATTAACAGGAGAAAATGACTCGCAAACGTATCTTCTACTTGTGTGGTATTTTGCTTTGACGCTGTAGTTTTACTCCACCAAAGTCTACAATTATCTGAGATTTATTTTCAATCCTGCTGTACTAAGTTCATGTGTTATTAAAAAGTAGTATCAAAGGGACACCAGACTTTACAAAAGTGGTATGAAAGGATTGAGGGGCACAAGACTTTACAAAAGAAGCATTTAAAGTGGGGAAAGAAGGAGCCAGTAAAGTTATTCGTGTTTTAACCCTAGATGAAATGACCATTAGAAAATATGTGGAGTGGGATGGAAAGAAATTTCTTGGTTATGTTGATGTTATATACAGAAGACGATAAACCTCCTTTGTCAGTGATGTATTTGTGTCCATCATTATTTCTCTAAACAGCAACTAGAAGGTGCCTGATGGCCATTTCTATATTAATGGCATGCAGGACGAGAAAAGTTAGACTTTTTGAGATTACAACCGTGGCTTGTTTCAGATTGTCCAAGTTGCCACTTCTTCATTTTGAAAGAATTGGGTGCCAATATGTCACCAGAGAACTAACAGACATGGATTTTCCATCCTAACAATGAACAATGCTAAAGTTTTGTCGTACTTGGCATATGCTACATGCTAAAGCTACTTCGAAGCACTTTTGTACATGAGAAAGGTTTAAAAAAGTGGAGAAAATGAAAGATAACTTTGAAGCACAAACTTTAAGTTCAACTGTGGTAGATTGCATAGAATTTTGGAACAAAGACTTTAATTTACCAAAGTGTAATGGAAGTGGGCCCACAGTTAAGTTAATAAGACCATTTGACAGATTTAGGATTTGTTCAACTCCAGGAATCCATTGGCTAAAAATTACAAGAGTCCAATGAGTCATTTAGGAAAGCTTTTCTAGTAAAAACAAAAATGTATATGTTCTAGTTTACAGGCGTCACCGCGCAAAAAATGTTTGGAACTTGGCGTAAAACATCATTTATTCGGTTTCTAATTGCAACCAAATCTATATTATCATCGTCTTCACCCTCAATGAAGTATATTTTGATATATATATATATATATATATATTTATATATAAAGCTAGGATCACCTGGAACTCTTTTCTGCTTGCTGTTATGTCATCTTCTTGTTGGACCAACAACCCTACTATGTTTGTTTGTTTCGGATTTTGCACAAAAATACACGAGAGCTATCTGCGCTAGCCGTTCCTAATTTAGCAGTGTAAGACAAGAGGGAAGGCAGCTAGTCATCACCACCCACCGCCAACTCTTGGGCTACTATTTTACCAACGAATAGTGGGATTGACATTATAACGCCCCCACGGCTGAAAGAACGAGCATGTTTGGTGGGAGGAGATTCGAACCCGCAACCCTCAGATTGCGAGTCGAGCGCCCTAACCACCTGGCCATGCCGGGCCCAGTCTAATTGTTTCTGTTTTTTGTTTTTCTTCTGCAAAATATTAGACGCATTTATTCTCCTTTGTTCTCCTGAAGAAGAATAGTCAACTATTCGAAAGCGCTCGAGTTTTGGGTCTTATTTTAAGTCTATAGACGCATTTATGGATATTCTTTTATAAATTAGAATGTAAAGTTCATAAAGACCCAATCATCCCCCGGAAAGAAACTAGAGCTTTTTAGTACCCGTACTTTGTTTCATTCATGGGTTAGAATGTAAAATTTGTGAAGATCCGTTTATTGCTCGAGAAGAAGAAGAAGGGTTTCCTGTATAATCACTTTATATCAAGATTAAACCTTAGAAGTAATTAAGATGCTTAAGTACTAAGCTTGACTTTCTCGGAAGAGATTTCACCAAATATGTTTTAATTTAGGAGAAGTGAACAATTTGCCGCCTTTCTTTCAAGCATCACAACAGATAAAACATGCAGTTCGTAAATTAAGTGTCTGGAAGACAAAGAAAGGTAAGTTCATCAAGTTGGGGTTTCGTGTGGTTGATAAACAGAACTTTACGAGGTATGCTAAAGCTGGTTTGTTTGTTTGTTTCGGAACTTTAGAGCATAGCTAAACAAAACTTACCTGCGCATAGCTTTTAACTGATAGACTAGAGGGAAGACAGTTCATCAACAAAACCGACTGCTAACCGGTGATCAAATACTTGAATTTGGCCGTCAAGCTAATATCGCATGTACGGGCCCAAGGTGCGGAGCTCGTTTTGTTGGCAACGGGTCACGAACTTTAAACCATCGGATTTACAATCCGAGCAGGCTAACGACTAAGCTACGTAAATCTCCGAGTATTGGTGTTTTTTCTTTGATTTCAGAGATTCTGACTCTTCACCTGGCGGAAGTTGTTTCTAGATTATTATATACCTAAATAAATTTACAATTTGCGCGAAATCTAATTTATCTTTAGATAAATGTGTCTCATATCATTTAACTCCATAAGGTATCTGCGAAAATACATGTAAATAGAACCTAATATATCTTTTAAGATGTTTGATAGTTGAGCTAAATTATTCCGAGTTTTCACTGTTGAACATTAAAGTCAGACAAACAAAAGTGGAGCAATATCTAAATTTGATTATTAAACTGGTTCTCGGTTGCAAGTTTCGCTTTCAAGACACTTACACAAATAACTGGCATGCTCTAAATGAAATGGTACAGATGTGGAACGCGAAACTTTGGTAAGTTATAAATATAAAAGCAATACCACGGGGTTTTAACGATTTTTCTCAAAATGTCAAAAATAAAAAATAAAAATAGTTGGATTTACAGTGAATATGCTTACAATGTAACGGTTTAAAATAAACAGTCCGCTACAATCAGGGTTAAACAACAAAAAACAACAATGTATTCAACAATAACAACACTTGGAAATAAATTCAACAATTATCAATAGTTAATAAACACGTGCCTGACCAGGACCTGACACTAATCTTAATAAACAATATATCATAAATATAAATATTATTCAAATAACGGAATCAGGAAAAAGAACCTAAAACGAAAAACCTAATTAAAGAAAAAACACCAAACACAATATTCCCAAAATGCCTTTCTATATTAATAACAATATCAAGTGACAAACAACAATAGTTCACTAACTATTTCGTGACTCTCTCTCTTAGTGAAGCTTCTGGCAGGGTATTTATTCATTGAGTAGATGATGAGAGTACACTTCATGTGATCATAAATTTACATAATCTTCTGTTACATTAATAGTATCTGTACGTCACCGCTAGGAAAGCTGATGTCAGTTTCATCATACATACATATTTACTAAAAATACGAGTAATTAGCTAGAGGTGTGTTAACGTTTCAATGCAACTAAAAATTCATAGATAGACTAAACGATACAAGGAAATAATAAATGAACGACAAACACACCATCATAAAAAACAATAGAATTTGCAATCTCACAA
>NW_013668893.1:41800-44350 GCF_000517525.1 Limulus polyphemus | reverse complement strand
ATACGAAATAAATATGCACATGTATTAAACATTGTAACTAATACTGTTAATGAAACTAACTTTAAAAATAGAATGAAATATAACTTTATTTGCCAAAAATACAAATACTGGTAGCTTTTTTCTTGTAGTTTCACTGATTCTCTGTCCTCAGAAAAGCCAGCAGAAAATTATAAGTTTTCATATGAAATTATTCTTCACAATATGTCAGCTTGCCTGTTTGTTGAATTTCGCGCAAAGCTACTCGAGGGCTATCTGTGCTAACCGTCCATTGAGTAGATGATGAGAGTACACTTCATGTGATCATAAATTTACATAATCTTCTGTTACATTAATAGTATCTGTACGTCACCGCTAGGAAAGCTGATGTCAGGTTCATCATACATACATATTTACTAAAAATACGAATAATTAGCTAGAAGGTGTGTTAACGTTTCAATGCAACTAAAAATTCATAGATAGACTAAACGATAGAAGGAAATAATAAATGAACGACAAACACAACCATCATAAAAACAATAGAATTTGCAATCTCACAAGAAAAAACGAAAACAAAACGTTGTAGCTGGCAAAATTATTTCTTCATTGGAAATTTAGTCACTCGGCTGTAAACTACGAGATGTCGCTAACTGGGTAACCAATCAGAACTACCGTTACATTAAGCCATATTAGATGTTCGTGTAGTGAAGCGAAACTGTAATATGGACCAGTTTAGTTGGTTAGGTGCGGTTTATTACGTGGAATAAATTGATTGGACAGCACGATGTGTTGGAAATGCAGCCCACGTTTAGCGTTTTAGAATGGGTTTTATTTTTGGAGTATAGTTTGTTTGTTTTAAATTTCGCGCAAAGCTACACGAGGGCCATCTGCGCTAGCCGTCCCTAATTTAGCAGTGTAAAACTAGAGGGAAGGCAGGTAGTCATCACCACCCCCCGCCAATTCTTGGGCTACTCTTTTTACCAACGAATAGTGGGATTGACCGTCACATTATAATGCCCCCACGGCTGGTAGGGCGAGCATGTTTGGTGTGTCGGGGATTCGAACCCGCGACCCTCAGATTGCAAGTCGAGGATCCTAACCACCTGGCCATGCCGGGCCATTTTGGAGTATAGACACTGTCATATTTCAGTCAGTACTCATAACTATGTACAGGATAATAACACACTCAAAATGATTATATATTAAAACCACTTTCATGGAAGAACTAAATTTTATCAAAGTCACATTGTAATAAGTTTTATTTAGGAAAGTTTGTACATGTTAGAGGGCGCTTCAAAGCTCTCGCAAAACTTATTCAATATGATTTTCGTTATTCTTAACCAGCATTATTATTATTATCTCTAAATATAACTACAGTCATCATCTATTTTGTATAGCGTTCTTTGATTTTTGCAACAATATTCTGCACACTGACACGCATATTATGCAAACCAACGGTCTCGTTTTGTTGAAATAAAAAGGAGAGAATTTAAATTAATGCTATGGTGTGCGCGTCCTTTACAAGCTGTAGAAGAATGATTACAATTATACTTGTTCTAACTACTACAGTATTTGTTGTATCCCAGCAGGCCTGAAGAGCTATGGATTGAATGAAACGCGTCGTCGGCAATGGATATGACAAACGTAGTGTGGTTGGAATACGTTATTATATACTTTTTCTAATTCTTGAAAATCCCTAAGTGTTTAAAAATGCATTAGGCCTAATACTAATTTCCTAGGACAAGTATAATTAAAATCAGTGTTCGTTTGTGAAAACAACGATTTAGGTGTGCAGTATAACATGGCTTTGGAACAGCCTGTACCGTGTGAAGGCTTTCACAAATAAACCTTATGATCCTCAATGTGCCTCTAATGAAACTTTGTTCCCTGAGGTTATACATGTAGCTAAATAACGATGGTGGTACTGTTAGAAAAATAACAATAAAAACGACCTTTACTTCGAAGATGATAAAAGGACTTTTTAGCTAAGCCAACGTTTCGCTATACCGGCTTCGTTTAGGCTAGTAATACTGTGTTACATGAGGTATCAATTTTATACCGAAACAAAATTCACACTAAAAATAGCTATCAAAAACGAAGAAAATGTATCAACATTGACCTATCACTTTCAAAGGTGTCAGGACCAGGAGTGTTACAGCACCCCCACTTTGCAACTCCTTCCTACACCACTGATTAGCGTATTTACTTCTTGCAGGGTGGAGGAAGGGGCTAATGCCACTGTCTGCCGTCAGGATATTATGGGTTTAGCCCTTTTTCTTCACTTACTTTTGTTTGCTGCCTTATTTTATTCTTCATGATATACAAAACCTTCCTAACGTGTTTTTTTTTAAAGGTAGAAACACTCAGATATTTTCTTCAAAGTTATATTATGTACGCATTCACTGCTAATGTTACATTTCTGTTTACTTTTCACTAATTATTATTAACGCGATATTAATTGGTCTGTTACATACATTTTCATAATATATATATATATACAACAGGCATTTTCATAATATATATATATATATATACAACAGGCATTTTCATAATATATATATATACACAACAGGC
>NW_013668893.1:39652-41790 GCF_000517525.1 Limulus polyphemus | reverse complement strand
TATATATATATATATACAACAGGCATTTTCATAATATATATATATATATATACAACAGGCATTTTCATAATATATATATATACACAACAGGCATTTTCCAGACAATCTATAAGTAAGTTTGCATAAATAGATAAATGAAAAAATATATACGTTTTGAATTATTCTAATTCAAAATCTTTAGTCTTTGTTAACTTTCATACGTTTTTATTCTTCTTGATAAAAGCTTGTAGAAGAAACGCAGATCGGATTTATTCATCCAAAACTCTTCGAGACTACGAATACGACCACTTCCAATGGCAAACGTGTTTTCGTTTCACTGGCTGATTTCTAGGTTGTGGAAAGTATATAGTACTTTATTGCGTCGATACGACAGAGACTTCTGTTAAAATGCAAAACTCTAATATCGATGAAACGGGAACGCTTTAGTTTTCTTGTCAACTTAGTCGATTTACACTTTGCTCCTGGATAACTAGTTGGTAATGTATGTAGAAGTATTTCGGATAGGATTTTCACTGCTGCTGATCGAATGTAACTGATCGGTTTTACCAGTAAACGAAACGCCTTCTGGCAAACGAGTTTTATCGTTTATTCATAACATGCCAAAGGCTATTATTATAGCAAAGATATTCTATTGCTCTTAAACGAATAATGCACCTATTTCAACACCGATATTCCGAGGAGGGTGGAAATCAGCATTCTAGCTACGTAAAAGCGGTAGAACATTGACAGTATATTTAACACAATGTAATATCCCTACAAGTATTTGGTATATTTTGTCACTAGTCGTTTCCACAAAATTTTGTACACTTGTATATTGTACAAAACAAATAATAATTGTTTGTTTTTTTTAGAGCAAAGCCACATTGGGCTGTCTACTGTGTTTCATTGCAGGGAGTCGAACCCCAGATTTTTAGAGTTGTAAAGTTTTAATTTGCAGATATAATAATTAGAATTTATAACATTATATATTTTGATGTTACATATGGTTGATTATATTTTAAGAGATGGAAACGCGAACGCTTTGTGCTGAACAGTTGGAAGCATTTGAATTGTGGTGTAATGGACAAAACAGAACTAGTGAGGAATTTTTGGAACATGCATAGACAACAAAAGATACTGCTGTATAACTAGTTTTGGGGTAAGGTTGGCAGAGATTCTGATGGGTAAAATCGAAGAAAGAAGAGCGAAAGACAGACTGAGTATCGATGACATTGGAAAATGGATTGGAGACGAGAAACTTGAATTAAAAAAGGTGGTCTAGGAACGAAGAATAGAGAACAGTGGAGAAACATAGTCTTCGACCTCCAGATTTTACGAGGACACCATGACTAGTTAATTCAGAGTTTCCCAAACTTTTGCTATTCCTTTAATAAATGCCAGAAACCGGGTTTCGATACTGGAGAGCAAAGCAAAGATAGCACATTGTGTAGCTTTGTGCTTATCTTCAAACAATCTTTAATGAATCTTTTGTGAGTCCCTTCTTTTTAAATGAGTGAAAGAGTGAGTTAAATAATGAGATGTAACACATCAAAATGCTACGTGTGTTGTAGTAATTACTTATTATTTTCATTAATAAGAATATATTAATACGCTTAATTTTGCATTATTGTACTATTGAGTCTACTCTAATCGCTCGCGCCCCTTAAGAGATCATTTGCGCCCTCTGGGGGGGGGGTGCCTTAGACTTTGGTAAACGCTGGATTAATTGATACAATTTTATCAATGACTGGTCAAAACCAATGTTCTAAAATAATGTTCATTTCCTTTCACTCAATTTTCATGCGAATCAGTAATTTTTGTATTTAATATTTGGTCAAATAAGTGATGCTCTGTTAAATAGAGTTGTTTAAACATTTGTTTAACAACAAGTAAAAGCTTGGAATGATCTATTCTTTCATTGGGGTGTGTTTGTGAGCCAGACTAGTTTCGGAGAATTCCACTCCTCATCAGTGACCCTGGACACTACCACCAATGAAATATCAACAACAACAACATATGTGTTGAAAAAACGTTGAATAAAAAAACGCACATGTTGTTGTTTTTGATTTTTCTTTGGTGGTAGTGTCCAGGGTCACTGATGAGGAGTGGAATTCTCCGAAACTAGTCTGGCTCACAGACACACCCCAATGAAAGAATAT
>NW_013668893.1:36164-39210 GCF_000517525.1 Limulus polyphemus | reverse complement strand
TTTCCCAGATGTCTGTAATAATCTTGAGCCGAAAATATGAACTGGAAGTGTTGTACAAAGGTATTATTTTTCTGTTCATGTAAACACATTTTGCTTGTGAGTTCTGTGTAAATAACCAACAACCAAAAAACGATCACGTCTCTTTCTCGCTCCCCTTCAGGAACACACAACCGGTTTGTTTGTTTGATTTTCGCGCAAAGCTACACGAGGGCTATCTGCGCTAGCCGTTCCTAATTTTGCAGTGTAAACCTAGAGGGAAGGCAGTTAGTCATCACCACCCACCACCAACTCTTGGGCTACTCTTTTACCAACGAATAGTGGGATTGACCGTCACATTATAACGCCACCACGGCTGAAAGGGTGAGCATGTTTGGTGGGACGGGGATTCGAACACGCGACCCTCAGATTGCGAGTCGAGCGCCCTAATCATCTGGCCATGCCGAGCACACACGACTGGACTAGCGACAGTCTCTTACATTTACAAACTCATAACACTATCTGACATTTTGATATGTGACTTACTTCAAGGGCAAACTCATAAGAAAGTACGAGAAAAGTATATAGCGTTATTATGATTGTAAGATGTTGAATATAAATAAGTATAAGGCATTAGTCATATTTCTGATAACGTGTGCCCACCGTAGGGAATCGAACCCCAGATTTTAAAGTTGCAAGTCCGTTAAATTACCGCTGTCTCACCGAGGGATTATAACTTCGAGGGAAAAACAAACAAAACATATGAAATATATATGCATCTTACCACAGCTGTACGCGAAAAACAACCAAACGAGTTTCATACGCTGACACATTTTTTCTCCATAAAACAAGCTAGAATTTATCTATATAACAAAATAATGAAGTCTTTCCTCGAAAGGGGGCCTTAGGCCGCTTAGAAGGGTCACTTGTTTAAATGTGTTGTCTCCCAGTCAGTCAGTAGACATTAAAATGACGTCACATAAGGGACGCTTAATGTTGTAATTTGTAGTGTGTGACGTCAGTAAAACGTGCGCATGTCACGAATCATGAGAAGAATTAAACACTCTGTAGACTACAACACTGCATGACATATGAACTTCAAAAGCAAGAAATAAAAATATTTATTTCTATTAATTTCTATTTTTTATTAATTATTTTCTATTAATTTTGTCTCTCTTGAGACAGAACACTTTCGGGGACCCTGCGGAAGTACATCTAGTATAAAATGTATGTACACAAACTGTTTTTTATTCAAATAATTGGCCGGGCATGGCCAGGTAGTTAGAGCGCTCGACTCGCAATCTGCGGGTCGCGGACTCGAATCCCCGTCCCACCAAACATGCTCGCCCTTTCAGCCGTGGGGGCGTTATAATGTGACTGTCAATCCCACTATTCGTTGGTAAAAGAGTAGCCCAAGAGTTGGCGGTGGGTGGTGATGACTAGCTGCCTTCCCTCTAGTCTTACACTGCTAGATTAGGGACGGCGAGCGCAGTTAGCCCTCGTGTAGCTTTGCGCGAAATTCAAAACAAACAAACAATTCAAATAATTAAATTTATAGACTGGTTATGCTACAGAATTTAAGCATTATATTTGAAAAAACAATTCAAATTTTATTTACGTGGCCCGGGCGTGACCTAGTGGTTAGTATGCGGACTGTGAATCCTAGGGTCTATGGTTCGCATTCCATTGCTGCAAAAATCGCGCCACGTACTTTCAGGCCGTGAGTATGTTATAAGAGTAACGATCAGGTTCCTCTTTTCGATTAGGGCAGCCTAAGAATTGTCGGTGGGTATTGTTGTTTTCCCTCTAGTATATGGGGTCAGAATTAGAAATGATTAGATCTGACAACTCTTGTGTAGCTCTACGTGGATATTTGAAACAAAATAATAACATTGTGAGTGGGCGCATAACTTCTTTAATATTGCTACACGGTAACAATGAGTTCCGGAATGGAGTCTCAATTCCTTTAATTTGTTCACAAAAAAATTTAACGTAACATAATATGTATAAAAACTTACATACTGGGACATTCTATCTACAGAAAGAATTTATGGAAGTTTGTTTTATTTTATTTTATTGAGATTTCATACCAATATAACAAAACAAATGTATTTGCTTTAGCCTTGCACTGGAAAGAAAAAGAAACTTAACAAAAGTTTTAATTAATGGGCTATTTGCTCGTTTCAATTATTAATGCACTGCATTAAATAACTCTATAAATGTTGATGCCTTGGTTTGGAAGTATTGTGTGAAAAATATGGTATCTGTACATTAGAAACTACCCACTCGTATCTGTGATCATGTTCAATCATACAGCTGCTGGTTTATTCCTACGTGTATTGTAGGCTTTCTCTCAAACTACAACAAAGGTACTTTAGTATGCGTGCACAAGTAGATTTTTGGCTTGATCTGAATACACGCCTACTAAGGCCATTTCAATTATTTCTAAGACAAGATGCGTGCCTTTCGGGATAGAAACATTGACTAAAATGTGAATGTATATCATATATTAGGAAATTGGTATGAAGTTTTCTCAAGGCAACAAAAACGTACCAATTCCCTGTAAATTTTATTCTCCTCAATATTGCAGTTAATGTTACGTGCGATGCTTTCTGAATACGGAATTTTGGGGGCAGTCGTACTTTATTTGAATGTTATTTGTTTGTTTTTTTCTTCTGGTTATGAGGCTTGTTTGTTTTCTAAACTTTATGCTAAAGTTTCTTTTGACTTGACAACAACTGGAGAGATGTTTTCTTCATATTCAGAAAGTCTCTCTCTCTCTTTCTCAGCAGTTCAGGGTTTGAGGCTTATAACCTTACAAATCAGGATTCAATACAAGCGATGGGAACAGCGCATATAGCCCTTTGTATAGTTTTCGCACTTAGAAAAAAAAAACATATTCAAAATATTTATGCATTAGAATAAAAAGTGCATTGGCCACATGTGCTAATACACGATTGTTCAGTTCAATCGTTGTTGAAGGATATATATATATACTAGACAACCGTGACCCGTTGGGTCAACCACTATTCAGAGGCTATGAAGAATTCAAGTTAATTTCAATATTGCA
>NW_013668893.1:25595-35194 GCF_000517525.1 Limulus polyphemus | reverse complement strand
GTTGTAGTTCTCGACTTGATTTTTATTTTATTACCTCGTCTCCATAGTTACTATTTGCAAATAGTCAATAATATTGTAGGTTCATTTTATTGTTGTTCTTTCTACGCGCCGTTATAACACATTTTCATCTCATCATGTAATTTCTGTTGTGCATATATTGTTGTATAGAAAATATATGAAAGTGATTCATTAGGTGGAAAACGAATAGATAGATAGATAAACCGATATGTGGCGC
Organism: Limulus polyphemus; assembly: GCF_000517525.1. Lineage (NCBI taxonomy): Eukaryota > Metazoa > Arthropoda > Merostomata > Xiphosura > Limulidae > Limulus > Limulus polyphemus. The sequence continues at coordinate 34,959 of NW_013668893.1, read as the reverse complement.
CATCTAGTTTACATAAATTCATCTAGAAATTTTCATAAAAGTGACCCGAAAAACGGGGCTAACTCGGTAAGCCGTGGCCCGATTTTAACGAAACTTGTTTTATTCTGTTTCTATTCTCATTTCATTACAAATGTGGCGGTATTATGCGCCATTTTTGCTCTATTTAATTACAGACAAGCAAACACACAAACAATCTCAGAGTTTTAGTAGTATATAGATATTTCTGTAACAAATATGAGGCTAGTGAAGAGAGCGTTAAACTTAACTGTTTCCAAAATATAAATGTTATAAATTCAAAAGGCTTTTGAAAAACTAAAATTAGACTGTAAAATTTCTGGCTTACTATAGATCCAAAACTATTTTAGTTAAACAATTGTTTATTGTTGGCACTGATATTTTTTGATAAAGTTGCGCTTGATGCTTGTTTGTTTGATGTTAAGCACAAAGCCACACAATAAGCTACCTGTTCTGTGCCCACCACAGATATTGAAACACGGCTTTTAGCGACATAAACCTTCAGACTCACCGCTGTGCCAGTAGGGAACACACTTGATGCATCTGTTGTTATTTATAACAAAATATAATAATATTTTCGTGTCAAATAAGTTTGGAGCAACATGGTATATCTAATGAACCATCTATCTTTACACAGAGATGTTTAATCTTGGGAAAAGCCGGCCGTGGCCTATTGGTGTTAACGTGCCCAAACTGTTAGTTCAAGGAGTTCATGGTTCGCAACCAGTTGCTGCTAAATGCATTTTACGTCACCTGTGTGAAAGTCAAATCCCATTACTCGGTTCGACAAAAGTAGCTTAAGAGTTGGCGATGTGTAATGTTGAGTAACTTCCTTCACTCTAGTCTATCATCTCAAAATTAGGACAGTTATGAGGAGATAGCCTTCGTGCAGTTTCGTTTTGTCTTCTGTTTGTAGTTATGCACAAAGCTACACAATGGGCTATCTGTGGTCTGCCCGCCACGGGTATCGAAACCCGTTTCTAGCGTTCGCAGACATACGGCTGTGCCACTGGGGCGTGCAGTTTTGTAAAAAAGTGATAGATCACGTAAGTGTGAGACATTACAGTTCTTTATACATCATGTAAGTGTGAGACATTACAGTGTTTAATAGGTCAGGTTAGTGTGAGACATTACAGTGTTTAATAGGTCAGGTAAGTGTGAGACATTACAGTTCTTTATACATCATGTAAGTGTGAGACATTACAGTGTTTAATAGGTCAGGTAAGTGTGAGACATTACAGTACTTTGGCTATAATCTGGTCCATGTGACGTTATCTGTTTAATATAACATAATGTTTAGAGACAACAAGGGACCTATTGATCAATCTCGGCTGTCCCCTCCTTTAAATTAACGAAAATTATTTTAAAAAATCAAAGCCAGCCCTTATAATTCATATAGTTAGCAAGTTTTCTCTTAAACTCTACAACATCCGATGGTGACCCATTCCAAAAGTCAACCACCCTGATAGAAAAATAAAACTGACTTAGCTGAAGATGACTCCTACCTTGCCAAAATTTATTTTTGTGTCCCAAAGTCCTGCTATTTTCGCCGTTAAATATGAAAAAAGATGATGCATCAACACTATCAATTCCCTTTACAATCTTTAACCCCTCCATCAGATCCCCTCTAAATCTTCATTTTTCAAGAGAAAACAGTTTTAAATATCTCAATCTCTCCTCATACGACAAACCCTCCATCCCAGGCACCATTCTAATAACCCTTCTCTGAACCCTTTCCGACAATTCAATGTCCTTCCTAAAGTGAGGAGCCCAAGAACGAACACAAAATTCCAAACGTGGCCTAACCAATGACCTATACAATGAAATTAACCTCTTTAGCCTTGTATTCCATATTTCTGTAGATACAACCTAAAATCATATTTACCCTACCACTAACAACATTGTTTGGATGGCTTAAGAGATTAATCAACCATTACACCAAGATCATTTTCTTTCATGACACTGTTAAGGTTATCCCAGTTCAAATTATTCTTACAATTCAAATTATGATAATCCACAGACGTTATCTTGCACTTATTATAACTAAATCTGCCATTTATTTGTCCAACTCACTAAATGATCTAAATCCTTTTGTGAAGCAGCAGCATCCTCTTAACAACTAACACTCAAGACCTTAATATCAAATGCAAACTTAAGTAATTTATTGACTATTCCTTCATCTATGTCATTGATATAAAGCAAAGAGAGCAAATGTCTTAAGACTGGGCCCTGAGGAACCCCACTTGTGATATTAATCCAGTTTGACTGAACTCCATTTGTAATAACCCTCTGCTTTTTTTCCATCCACCCAGTCTTCTATCCAATTTGCTAACTTATCCCCCACACCTCTACAGCTATTTTTTTACAAGCCTTTTATGTGGCACCTTGTCAAATGCTTTCTTAAAAGCCAGATACACCAAATCTTCACCCTTACCCTCATCTACATAAGCAGAGGCCTTTCAAAGAATGTTAAAAGATTTGTATGGCAAGATTTTCTCTCAATGAAATTATCTTGACTATCCAATAAAACTCTTAACTTTGTTAAATAACTTTGCAAAGAATCTTTTATCAGACTTTCCAAAACGTTTCCCACAACTGATGTAAGATTAATAGACCTATAATTACTGTGACTGTTTTTATCACCTCCCTTGAATAGAGGAGTTACATTAGCTAACTTCCAACCCTTGGCACCTGCCCACTATTCAAGGATTTTCGTGCACGTTATTTATTCTTCTGATCTTGTAAGAATGGTAGCTTCGTTCACATGTATGCTTAATTTTTCACATGAAAAGGTTACGCAAAGGAGTCGATAAAACTCTATATGGAGGAGAAAAGAGATTTTTAGAGGAACAAAAAAGGCATTTCTGTAAATAACCTAAACCTAATACATTAAGCCTATTCAGTCTCACGAGAAGTTAAAAGTAAACTAAAAGCAAGGTCCTCGAAAGTATTCTCTTTTAAGAGTAAATAAAACCAAAATTAAGAGTAACAAATATTTTAAGCCGCGGCACAGTGGCTTATGGAATGGCTCTTAGTTATTGTTGTTTAGCTCATAGCTCTGTCATCTCTTAACCAATTTAAAATCTGATTACAGTTTTGAACTCGGAAGGCCAAACCCTTTCGATTGATGTATTTACTCTAATCCTGCCTTAAAGAATTTTAGGTGCCTTAACTATTGAGGATTCCTTCTTGTTATTTCTTACTTTTGGAGCTCATGTTGTAGCCTAAAGAGTTCATAACTCTTCTCGTGATTCATGGCATGCACACGTTTTACTGACGTCATGACAGGACAGTATAAATTGCAGCATTAAGCGTCCCTTATGTGACGCCATTTTAGTGTCTACTGACGGACTAACAGACAACACACTACTTTCGTGGAAATTATATATTTGTTTGATTAATTTTGAATGTTTTAAGAAAACGACTGTGAATCCCGCAACTTAAAGTGTTTAAAGCCTAAAGAGTTCATAACTCTTCTCGTGATTCATGGCATGCACACGTTTTACTGACGTCATGACAGGAGCGTATAAATTGCAACATTAAGCGTCCCTTATGTGACGCCATTTTAGTGTCTACTGACGGACTAACAGACAACACACTACTTTCGTGGAAATTATATATTTGCTTGATTAATTTTGAATGTTTTAAGAAAACGACTGTGAATCCCGCAACTTAAAGTGTTTATCATGACGATAGTTAAAAGCAGTTGTTTATTCTGTACAGAATCCAAGATACAAATAAACTTTATTATCTAAGCTCCATGAGCAATAATTCAAAAAGAAAACGCCAGATAATTGTTTGCTTCTTAAATGTTCGCAGAAAAAGGTGTTTCGTTACACTCACCTGGTATCTTATTTAATAGTGTGATTAAATAACGCACTTTCGGTATAAAGAGATTCGAACCATAAATATCTGAAGTGGGGTGATGTGATAGAAAATTACATGTCTGGTATAAAGAGTCCTAGATTCTAATCCAGCTCGATTTTACTTTTCATTTCTCAAACGTTTGTATTCTTAACAATCGACAACAAATTCCGAACATTGCTAAGAAACAAACTATAACGCCCCCCCCCCCATTGGCACAGCGATAAGTCTGCGGACTTATAGCTTTGTGCTTAACTACAAACAAAATATAAAACATGTATTGTTATAATTTTGTGTCTGAATTTCTTAAAAAGATGCTCGAGAGTTAGCTACACATTAACCATCCCTAATTTTGAACTGATAGACAAGAGAAATGGCAGCTAGTCAACAACACCCACAGCCAAGTCTTGAATTAGTCCTTTTTGACCGAACAGTTGGATTTGACCATCTGTATTAAATCTCACCCGCTGCCATATAATACAGAATGTAGTTTTGCTGAAACGAGTCAAGAGCTAAAAATAAACGTCTGGGCAAGACCAGGTAATTGGTAAAAATTCAAAGCTTGATAGAACTTTAAAATGTTCAACAATCCTGATCTTTCTTCACACACCACACATAGGTTAAAGTGTATAAGACATATGGTGAACGAGGTCACACGATAAATATCACTCGATGTTTTATTAAAGTAGTCAGAAACAAATTATTTCAATCTGCTTTCCATAGGAAGCAAGGATTTATAAGTTGACAAAATAGCTTCAGAAAATAAGTAGTTCAATACACGTCTTTCATTTAATGGTCATTTAAAAAAACCGGAAGAATAAATAATTTATTCTGAGTTCAAGCAGAAAGAAATATTGCCCACTTATTGACAATATACGTAAGCAAAAAGTCTTCTTCTGCGCCGTAGATATCAGAAAAGGTCAAAGGAGTGGTATTGATATTATAAAATTAGACCTTCAATATATTCGAAGATCAATGAAAACCTGAAATATTTTTTACCTCTGGTAACTGACGCAGGTGTTTGGATCTTTGAAACTACGCTAATCAGTATTTTAATGGCGGATGTAAAATAAGAATTAATGGGTAATTTCTTTTCCCAACAAACCACATGAAGGACGAGAAGCGTATCGATATTTTTTAGTCGTAAATACGAAGTTTAACTAAGCAACCAACTATTGAAAAAAATAGTTTGCTCAAATTACTTTTTAGTTATTCTTAACATGGGGCCGTACATAGTCTATGGTTGAAGTACTGGTTCGAGTCTTGTTGTTGAAAAATCGCTTTCCGCACTTCCGAAGCAAATAAACAAATCCGCGTATACAAACTCACACATATTTAGATATACCGTGTGATTTATTCATTCAAACTACTTCAACCGTTCATTTCTTTCCATATATATTCTGATGATTTCATGATTCAGCTCTAGTTTTAGTAATATATATACTAGCCACGGCCCGCAAACCTTTTAGGGTAGTTTTCATGCTCTTCGCTTGAATTTTCCATATTATATTATTTTCACGCACGCTATTTAATCTACGCTTTCTTGGAGGCATCATGTGTTAAATCGATAAATCCTGGTCTATTTGAAAAAAAATGTACGTAATCAGACAAATAAACTTACGTAGACGCAGCTTTATTTGATAAAGCAACACGTAAAGTAAACAATAAAGTCTAGTAATGGCATTTATAGTAATGTACAGAGTATTAAACAGTTATGAGCGTTCAGTGTATGACACAGTTTTAAGAGTTGAAACAAAGAAACTAACAAAAATGAAGAATAAAACCCGTAGTGAAAAATAGTAGCTAAAATGTGTTTATAGCGGTCTATGAAACGAACCGAAGCTACATTATTGCAAAGTAAAGTAAACGTAAAGTTCTAATGACGGCAAACTTAGCTGAATATGCAGAAACGTCTGAATGAGTATTCACAAAGTGATAAGCGTAGGGTTCTCATCAAAGTGCGCATGCGCATTTTAGAATTAAATAAGTCGAGAAAGTCCATAGAAATTGTATTTAGTGTAATGTTTATTTTGGTTTTAGAGAATTACATGCCGGTTAATGTTGTTTATGTGAAATACTTTACAAATAAAAAAAATAAAGTTTAAATCGAAGCCAGTCGTCACGTGATGACAACGACATTGTGCCATCGTGTACCATACTCGTTGCACTGAAAAGTTTGACTAAGCAAGAAACAAGTAAGGTAATACTGAATTGAAAAGCCAACATGCAACCTGCACTCCTCGGACAAAGGCCTTTCTAACGACATGAGATTTGTAGCGTTGGATAATGAAATTTGCGAGAAAAGTTCCGGACAGACAAATGCAAACGTATTATTTATATAGTTTTCTATATCAGGCCTAGCAAGATCTTTATGACATAACTAGGATCTCATAGGCTTAGCTAAATTGGGTTTCAACTTAGATATTTAGAGTTCTTGGTTATTTTGTTAATATTTTATGATATTTTTATTATATTTATTCAATATTTTTACCCTTAATAATTTACTAGCATTCTTCCAATAGTCTCTATATAGTTAACTTTATTTATGTCTATCAAACAGTAAAGTTAATTATCTGTTTGTTGATCAAGGCTTCAGACTGCATTTGTTTGAAACACTCATTTCTTGTGAGATCTAGACCTAAAGAAGATGAGTTGTTGTTCCGGATAAGCTTAGTACCTTAGTCGAGAAGAAATCAAATATTTAAAAATTCGCTTAAGTTTGTTTATAAATAACTGTTTCTACCACCGTGAAGGAAATAAACTAACCTAATACGTGAATTATTTGTGTGTGTGTTAGTGTATATGTTATTTCACTCTTTAGAGTGTGAAAATTGTTATTATATACGGGATTACACTATTTACTATATCGAAAGGTTGATTTCAGAGTGAAAGTGCGTTATGATATTAGACCCCTAGATAAAATCGCATATTGCACCAAACATTTTCTCCTATGATTTATACATCATACTGATTTGTCATAATTCAATGTTCTTCTTCAAAATTAGACCACTCACTATTGCCTCTAGAACTAGAAAAGGTACCGTCAGCGTTCTTCAAAATTAGACCACTCACTATTGCCTCTAGATCTAGAAAAGGTACTGTCAATGTTTTTTTTCAAAATTAGACCACTCACTATTGCCTTTAGGACTAGAAAAAGCACCGTCAGTGTTTTTCTTCAAAATTAGACTACTCACTGTTGCCTCTAGAACTAGAAAGGAAAGGCGCCTTCAGTGTTCTTCAAAATTAGACCACTCACTATTGCCTCTAGAACTAGAAAAAGCACCGTCAGTGTTCTTCTTCAAAATTAGACCACTCACTATTGTTTCTAGAACTAGAAAAAGCACCGTCAGTGTTCTTCTTCAAAATTAGACTACTCACTGTTGCCTCTAGAACTAGAAAAAAAAGTCACCGTCAGCGTTCTTCTTCAAAATTAGACCACTCACTATTGTCTCTAAAATTAGAACAGGTGCCGTAAATTCCGTGTTTGAATTATGAATCATGTGAACAGTTGACTAAAACTCTTATTCTTCCGAAACTTTAATAATCCTTTGAAACTTTCTGGAAATGATTACATATAAATAGATCAGAAAATCTATTTATCTGCGTTCATTTCAAGTTATCTGTCTTTGTCTAATGCTTGAATTTTATTTTATTATTTATATTCAAACTCTTATTGAAAGTAGGAATCGGCGGGCATCTGATTTTCGTGCGTTCTCATGTGTTAAAGTAGTAATAGATCCTACACTATATTTATGGCCATGCATTATGATAAAAATATTGTTACTATGTGTTTATCCCTAGTACTTTTTTTTTCTGTAAGAGTAAATTATCTATAGAAGTAGCATAATGATATTCCGCAACTTTTGGATGAAGATTATTAGAGCATAAATATTCCATAAATGAATAAATCCCCTTTGCTAGGTGCATAAAAAAATCCATATTGATAAACGACATTCCTAAAATATTTACACAGCATCATATCCGTACCATGCCCTGTAATACAGAATAAAGAATTATTTCCGCTCGTTCATCTACGTGTTCGTGTAGCTTATTACATTCTGAGTTCAAACAGCAGCTTGCCTGCTTAACAATAGTGTGAATTTCGCTAATGCGCTCAGTAGTCTTTCCACAGGTTCAAAAATACGACTTCCTATTTCATTTAACACCAGCTATGTTATAGCTGTGTATCGCATATAGCGTTGCTACACGTGTTGAATGAATCGTAAAATTATTGGATATTTCTACGTACGTCTTGGAACATTATAACGCTTGAGGCAGATGAATAAATCAAAACCAGTGACTGTAGGATAACAGAGTTTCTTTATTTTATTTACACCAAACACCAGATAATGAAGTTCCTTGTTTTTTTAAACAGTTGCAAAAGTACAGACTTCAAAGTGTCAGAGTTTTTTGACACTTGTTTTTAGCTGTTTATTTTACATGTGTTTTGAATGGTTCTAGTTGTAGTTAAAAAACAAAACAAAACCATCTGTTGACGCATTAGTTAACTACACACTCTGTTTTTTTTGTGTGTGTTTTTTCTAACTCGATGAATGTTTCTGTCTTCTTCCAGTATTACAGGACATTTTGGCATATTTATATTCAACGAATGTTCTCAAATTTAGGTTCAAATGAAGCTCGCCTGTATCAGAAATAACACAATCTGACGACTAGCCTATCACGAACGCTTAGAATTGCTGACTCGAGATTGGAAGTTAATTATAAGCGTGCTTAGACTACACAGTTATTTAATCTGTTGGCTTTAGTTCATAAAGGCAATGTATTTCTTTTGTGTGCAAAATTACACCAACGTTTTGGATTAATATTGATTTTCATTTGTAGTTTAATTATATATATATATATATATTTCATTATGTGTTTTTATACAGGCTAATATCTTAAGGATTATAACTGACACCACATTTTTCAAAGGTTTTTATACTGTTCCAAATTTTTATGTTAAAAATGTTCTGAATGTTAAGCCTTTCTCTGTTCCACGGAAATAATCACTAGAACTTAGCAGCTGATAGTACGAAAAGAACTACGTAAATATATATAAGACTGGATTGGACTGTCCTGATTCTCTATCTACTTAACTGTTCGTCGTTCAGTCTGTTTATCAACATTACTCGTATTAGAGACTTTGTGTGTTTAATAATCACTAGAACTTAGCAGCTGATAGTACGAAAAGAACTACGTAAATATATATAAGACTGGATTGGACTGTCCTGATTCTCCATCTACTTAACTGTTCGTCGTTCAGTCTGTTTATCAACATTACTCGTATTAGAGACTTTGTGTGTTTAAGACTTTGTGTGTTTAATAATCACTAGAACTTAGCAGCTGATAGTATAAAAAGAACCACGTAAATATATATAAGACTGGATTGGACTGTCCTGATTCTCTATTTACTTAACTGTTCGTCGTTCAGTCTGTTTATCAACATTACTCGTATTAGAGACTTTGTGTGTTTAATAATCACTAG
>NW_013668893.1:21065-25498 GCF_000517525.1 Limulus polyphemus | reverse complement strand
CTTTGTGTGTTTAATAATCACTAGAACTTAGCAGCTGATAGTACGAAAAGAAGTACGTAAATATATATAAGACTGGATTGGACTGTCCTGATTCTCTATCTACTTAACTGTTCGTCGTTCAGTCTGTTTATCAACATTACTCGTATTAGAGAGTGTTTAAGCTCTATACAGTTGTATATTTAAATCAAGCATGGTAAGGTTGTGATGCTCGGATGTCAAGTATTGTTATCTTTAATAGTCTGTGCGGTTACTTGAGTTTAATTATTAATCAGCCACTACTGTTTAATTACTAGCTACTAATTAATAACTACTTTTTATTCTACGTTTTGGTTGTGTTTTCCAAGAAAGTTTTAAGACCAATCCCTGAAACAAATATACTGCCAACAGCTTAAAAATAACTATCACACGGCAGCAGATTAGAAGGGTAAAAACTAGTTGTAGTTACTATGTAGGAATTAAGAAAATTAGTAACTGATCAATGATTATACTGACTGATCGTATAGGCTTTCAACCATGATAACGATGGTTTTTATATGACATATATATATATATATCGATATTTTATCTGTGAAGAGTTAGTTTTGATAGCTTTTATTTTTTAAGATGTGAATTTATTTTGATTTATTGCTGAACAAACTCTACCTTAGCAGTAGCTGAATTAGATTTAACTTGTCCCCCGGTGGGTCAGCGGTAAGTTTATGGACTTACAACGCTGAAATTCAGCGTTCGATTCCTCACAATTAACACTGCAGATAGCCCAATGGGCTTTGCTCTAAAATCTACAAACAAATCGATTTCACTAAAGATCAATACATGCACGGTGTCTTTAGGTTAATAGCTAATACACTTAGAATGGTTTCCAAATATGTATTTTTCAGATCTAAACATACGACTACTAGAGTATTACTTTCTTCCACGTAAAGTTGGCAGTAATAATTTCATTACATTTAGACGGCCCGGCAATGGCCAGGTGGTTAGGGCACGCTACTCGCAATCTGAGGGTCGCGGGTTCGAATCCCCGTCACACCAAACATGCTCGCCCTTTCAGCCGTGGGGGCGTTATAATGTGACGGTCAATCCCACTATTCGTTGGTAAAAAGAGTAGCCCAAGAGTTGGCGGTGGGTGGTGATGACTAGTTGTCTTCCCTCTAGTCTTACACTGCTAAATTAGGGACGGCTAGCGCAGATAGCCCTCGTGTAGCTTTGCGCGAAATTCAAAAACAAAACAAAAACAATACATTTAGATAAATTAAAACAAAACGTATATGATCAAATCAATAATTAATACGGCCCACGGATTATAGAAGTACTTATTACTTCATTTTTGTTTGTTTTTATATAAAATATACAAAATTACAGACAACAAAAGCGCCACCGCTAAAGCTGCTTTTGTTTAGGCCTTATCACGCTTCCTGGTGTTAAAGTTTTTCAACTTGGCTTTCACTGGTCATGAAATTATTTAATAACTCAGAAAAAGGCTTGTTTGTTGTTGTATTTTTAAAATATTGCGCAAAGCTACCCAAAGGTTATCTGTGCATAGTCGTCATTGCTTTTGAACTTATAGACTAGATGCAACAGCAGCAACCAACCCCTATTAGGTTACCCTTGTCTAGCTGAATAGTGGAAGTTGATCGTCATAATTATAGAGCACCCACGGTCCCCAAATATTGGTCGCAGTTTTTGTTTCTGGACGTGAAATTGGAGCCATCGGTTTCACAATTTGAGTACTCTAACCATTAGGTCACGCCCGACCTGAAGCTCTTCCACAGAGTAGGAGGTTAATAACAAAGAAGTGTTATCTAGGCAAAGCTAACAAGTTATACATTTATTAGCGCCTACTACTTTATTACATAATGTAAATTGAAAACTACGAATATACCGGAGCTCACTAAATTAAGATTATTGCTAACTGGCCTGGCATGCCCAAGTGGTTAGGGCGCTCGACTCGCAATCTGAGGGCCACGGGTTCGAATCCCTGTCTCACCAAACGTGTTTGCCATAATCAGCCGTGGGGGCGCTATATAATGTAACGGTTAATCCCATTAATCGTTGGTAAAGAGTTGGCGGTGGGTGGTGATAACTAGCTGCCTTTCCTCTAGTCTTTCACTGCTAAATTATTGACGCCTAGCGCAGGTAGCTCTCGTGTAGCTTTGCGCGAAATTCAAGACAAACCAAACCAATCATAGCTAACCATATAGCGATACCGTCAAAATAACGGTGGTACTGAAGACCTTGTAGTTGTTTTTGTGATAAAGCGTTTAGCAAAAGTATCGCAGCATTCTATGGCTAAAACTGAAAGTTGACAATGTAGTAGCTCTCTCCAGAAACATTTAGCCGAATGTGACAGAGTTTCGGGCTGGGAATCGAAGTGTCCAAAGTTCGAGACGTAATGCTACAGAACATGATTTGCACTTTCAGCTATTTGGCTCAAAATTTGTTTGATTATTGTTAAGCAAAAAGCTACACAATAGACTATTTGGGCTGTACCAGCCACGAGTATCGAAATTCGGTTTTTAGCGTTGTAAGCTTTCAGACTCACCGCTGAGGCACTGGGGGGGGGGGAGGCCTAAAGAGTCGATGTGATGGTGAATGATACTTCTTGCTGCCTTCTGTCTGTGAAGATTATTCCTCCCTAAGTCATGCCCCCCCCAGTGGCACAGCGGTATGTCTGCTGACTTCCAACGCTAGAATCCGGGTTTTGATACCCGTGGTGGGCAGATCACAGATAGCCCATTGTGTAGCTTTGTGCTTAATTACAAACAAACAAACCCTCAGTCATTGCCTTCCAGTGGCACAGCAGTATGTCTGCAGACTTACAACGCTAGAGTCCGGTTTTCGATACCCTTGGTGGGCAGAGGACAGATAGCCTATTATGTAACTCTGTGCTTAACTTCAAACAAATGAAATCAAACCCTAAGTCATTTTCAAGATGAGAGCTGCACTGTTGAAAATCTTCAGTGAGCTAGATGGCTGGAATAAGTGTTTCGACCTTTTATGTCTTTCATGTCCTAAGGGCTGAATTACCTTTAATTAAGTATGTAGTTTTCTTTATCTTGGTCATCTTTTATTCCTGCGCTTATCTACTTCAACATTTAAGAAAATGCTTGCTGACTTTTAGCATTTGCGATTCGTGCTTTGAAGCCTGAACTTGTTTGCCCGTATTGTAACGTACATGATCCCTAATTTGGTTGGTTGGTGACAAGAACAGAATCGTTTGTTACCCTAGGTGGTGCTTTAATTAGCAACAACCTGATTTGAACTAAGCGTTGAAATGGACGAGGTCAACGTTCTTTCTTCCGTTGAAAAACATTAGTTGAACAATTTTATTAAAATTAATAACATCGTATTTTTCTTTATTACGTTTCTGTTCATTCTCATCGTCATCGTACCATGTTATCAATAGGTTGAGGCCTATGAATCAAAGTGAGAACAGCTGTTCTGGTACAAATGCTGTCATCATATGGGTGTGCTGTCATCATATGGGTGTGCTGTCATCATATGGATATATTGCCACTTTATGGGTGTCTGTCATCATATGGATGTATTGTCACCATGTTGGTGTATCGTCATCATATGGATGTATGGTCATCATATGGATATATTGTCATCATATGGATATATTGCCACTCTATGGATGTCTGTCACCATGTGGATGTATTGTCACCATGTGGATGTATGGTCATCATATGGATATATCGTCATCATATGGATATATTGTCATCATATGGATATATATTGCCACTCTATGGGTGTCTGTCATCATATGGATGTATTGTCATCATATGGGTGTACTGTCATCATATGGATGTATTGTCATCATATGGGTGTATTGTCATCATATCGATGTATTGTCATCATATGGGTGTATTGTCATCATATGGGTGTACTGTCATAATATGGAGAACAATATACTCTGGACAAACGTTTTCTCTTAGTTAAGTTTAAAACCATGATGATGGGGCTAAATTTACCGCGCAATGGTCTGTTCAACATCTTATCAAAGTACATATGGTTTTCTACCTTATCTGTAGAATTTAACAAGTAAAGAAAAACTTAAAAAAAGTGAATGTAGGGATGCCTAATATCAATCCTTCAAAAACAATGCAAACAAGATAGTAGGGATGACATTTACATCATCCCTACATAATAGCATAAGCACACAGTGTAGTAGAATGTTAACAGACAAAAATAGGATACATTAAATCCAATTGTGATTTAATAGGTATACATATTGCTATATGTTAACTCTTGACTGTGTTATTATGTAGGGATGATGCAAATTCCATCCCTACTATCTTATTTGCATTGTTTTTAAAGGACTGATATTAGCATCCTAACATTTACTTCAATTTTTGAAAAGTTTGTTCTTTATTTGTTTGCTTGTTTTTTAATGCAGTATTTCAAAAGACATAGGAAGGTTGTATTTATAACCA
>NW_013668893.1:18317-20152 GCF_000517525.1 Limulus polyphemus | reverse complement strand
TGATATTTACAGACATTCCCAGAACTTGTGACTCAGGCATTAAATAGATATTGTTATAAAAGGAAATACTTTATAGTATTGTAAAGTTCTGATGACCTATTGAGGAGATATTTAAAATACCATTTCGATGAACAATCTGAGCCATCCCTACATAGGCAGTGCTACCGTCTGCCTGATATTATTTTAATGAATGTAAAATTTCAAAAGATCTGAATGTATGTTTTACATTATAGTTTTATTTTTTGACTGTGGAAGTGCACTTACAATATTGCAATAATAATTTTGTAATGAATATATGCTGAGATTGGTAAAGAAAAGTTCGTGTAGTTCCTCTCACAGAGGGCAAAGTTTCTTGATTTAAGATCGCAGAATGAGTTGAATAAAACATAGTTTCAAATTATACAAATACTGAATAAATCCAAACACTAATTAACAACGGGTTTTTTATGATATTTTTAAAGTCACTGGCGAACTGTACAAAATATATCTAGAATGTTCGGTGTACATGTAGCAAGAACGTGACATTGCATAAACTTGTAGAGTTTAAACTTAGCATTACATGAAATTATAGAGACAGAACATAGTATTACACGAACCCATAGAGACAGAATATGGCATTACATGAACTTGCAGAGTCGAAACGTGGTACTGCATGAATTTATGAATAATGTGGTACTATAAGAGCTCAATGAGTCAGAACGTGGGACTACATGAACTTATGAATAATGTGGTACTATAAGAGCTCATTGAGTCAGAACGTGGGATTACATGAACTTATGAAGAATGTGGTACTACAAGAGCTCATGGTGTCAGAACATGGGATTACATGAACTTATGAATAATGTGGTACTATAAGAGCTCATTGAGTCAGAACGTGGGATTACATGAACTTATGAAGAATGTGGTACTACAAGAGCTCATGGTGTCAGAACATGGGATTACATGAACTTATGAAGAATGTGGCACTGCATGAACTTATGAAGAATGTGGCACTGCATGAACTTATGAAGAATGTGGTACTACAAGATCTGATGGAGTAATAACGTGGTATTACATGAACTTACGAAGAATGTGGTATTACAGGAGCTCATGGTGCCAGAACTTGGGATTACATTAAATTATGAATAATGTGGTACTACAAGAGCTCATGGTGTCAGAATGTGGCACTGCATGAACTTATGAAGAATGTGGGTACTACAAGAGCTGATGGAGTACATGAACTGATGAAGACAAAAAAAAAGAAATATGGTACTAGTTGAGTTCGTGGAACTAGAATAATATAAGTACTAGTCGAGTTCGTGTAATCAGAATGTGGCATTGCAAGCGCTCGTGCAGTCAGAAGGAACAGTTGTTTAGCGTCTAACATGCACAACTAAATAGGAAAAGGCATGAATTCTTGCTAAGAACATCTTTATTTCGCGAGTGTTATATATAAATTGGAAAAGACTCAAAACTAATAAAAAATAACGATATTTATTGGAATTATATTAATTAAAACGATTTCTTTGTTTACAAAATTAATCAAGTATTCAGATAATCATTTTTACATTGAACACCTGGACTTTTCACAAGGCTTACGAAAATAGGTCTTTCTAAAAATTACGCTACGTACTTTTGATACAAAATGATATAAAATGTTTAGAACATGTAACAAAACATTTTCTGACATGGTGCTTATGTTGATAGGTTCTCTATTTAAAATAGTCAGTTTCAACCACACAACGATGAACACGTGTAATGCGAGTTAAGAGTATAATAGTATCTAGAAATTAGTAGTTACAGTAGACTTTACGAGTAGACTTTATGGGTGGAGGATGGGTATCTTACTAAGAAAT
>NW_013668893.1:14769-18167 GCF_000517525.1 Limulus polyphemus | reverse complement strand
TAAGAAATTAGTAGTTACAGTAGACTTTATGGGTGGAGG
Organism: Limulus polyphemus; assembly: GCF_000517525.1. Taxonomy (NCBI): domain Eukaryota; kingdom Metazoa; phylum Arthropoda; class Merostomata; order Xiphosura; family Limulidae; genus Limulus; species Limulus polyphemus. The sequence continues at coordinate 18,128 of NW_013668893.1, read as the reverse complement.
ATGGGTATCTTACTAAGAAATTAGTAGTTACAGTAGACCTCACGAGCAGACTTTATGGGTGGAGGATGGGTATCTTACTAAGAAATTAGTAGTTACAGTAGACCTTACGAGCAGACTTTATGGGTGGAGGATGGGTATCTTACTAAGAAATTAATAGTTACAGTAGACTTTACGAGCAGACTTTATGGGTGGAGGATGGGTATCTTACTAAGAAATTAATAGTTACAGTAGACTTTACGAGCAGACTTTATGGGTGGAGGATGGGTATCTTACTATTTTAGACAAGTCAGTAGGGATTTTATGCTAGTATAATTTGTCTGCTGTGTTACTAATATAACATTATTAATATAATATAACATATAATATTACTAATATAACATTATTAATATAATATAACATATAACATATAATATTACTAATATAACATTATTAATTTGAGTGTTTTCTGTCGTAATAAGGGACTGGAATAAGGGACTTCAGGGAGTAAGGTTTTCTAACTTACCACCTCCAATGGTAGGATTTTTTCTTTTTTTCTCTTTTTATTGTTTATTTTTCTTTTTCGTTTTTTCTTCTGAGAGCATTCACCTTCCTACAACTGTCTGCAGACAGTGACGGGTGATATAGATGTGGGACGTTGTGGGCTTGAGTACCTTGGGTTACCTCCCACAAGTTTCTGCAGGAAATGAAGGGTGATAGAGATGTGGGACGTTGTGGATTTGAGTACCTTGTGTCACCTCCCACAAGTTTCTGCAGGTAGTAAAGGGTGATATAGATGTGGGACGTTGTGGATTTGAGTACTTTGTGTCACCTTCCCACAATTGTCTGCAGGAAATGAAGGGTGATATAGATGTGGGACGTTGTGGATTTGAGTACCTTGTGTCACTTTCCCACAATTGTCTGCAGGAAATGAAGGGTAATGTAAATAGATATTTTGTTTTTTTCTTTTCTTTTACTCTTTTATTATTATTTCTTCACATGTGAGGCTTTGCGAACGAAGGTTCAGAATGATAGACGGTGTATCCAGGACATGTCATATACCCCGCATTATAGCCTGTTCCCTGGTGACTTTTGTTGTGCAGCGTTTTGGTTAAGGTTTTGTTTTGTATTTTATATATATATATTTACAAGTTCACTTCCTGGAAATATTATATTTCATACAACAATTTGTTTTATTATTTCTTTCAACTTTTACAATTTTTTAAAATTACTTGTTCTTTAAAGAACCGGTTTCGTAGCTTCACCTTCTCTCCAGTTACATTTCTTTTTTACGTAATAAAATATAAACCATGTAAAGGTCTATGGTACATTTATAATGTATTTAAGATTTACAATAAATTAAAAAAGAATAAAAAATTATCAATTACATATCTAGTAAGTGTTGTATTGAACTTTGTATTATACATAACTGAAACTGCGAAACCGGATCTTTAAACAGCAAGTAATTTTAAATAATTGAAAAAGTTTAATGGAAGAATAAAGTAACTTGTTGTATGAAATATATATATATGTACATATATTTCGTGAAGCATACTTGAATTACACCACACGAACAGAATAATAAACAAAATGATAACAATGTGCTTGAACATGAGGTATTAATTAGTGTGACGTTCTTGCTGTATATTTTCGCATACAGTTAGTACACACTAACACGTATAGGAACTGCTTTTCAATACATCTAAAGTGATCTGTATACTCCATGATAACGTAATCTCGTATCTACAGCTGGTCTTCATAACGTAACTATTACTCTTGTTCTTTAATTCAGAGTATTACTTGGTATATATTTATATATTAGCCTACATTAAATTCCAAATAAGATCTAGGTTTCTGCTTTCACGAATCATCCATCATGATACTTTGAAAGTATAACTCTATCATATACATTTATAATATGCAAATTAGCATTGTTTACTCACACGAGTTTGTAGACAAATAGACAACTAAGGAGATTAGACAGAAAATAAGTTAAATCATAGACGAAGAGAAGGAAAAAGAAACAAACTTAATAAACATTAATTTTCTTCTATGACGTAAATAAATAGCATACACCTAAGGTAAAGAATTAATTCTAAACTGTTACCCTAAAACTTTAAGGGTAACAGCTATGAACATTTGTGTACAATGTACTAGACTACTTTATTCTATACCATACATATATTCCTAACATCTGAACTATGCAAAAGGATTACGAAACAAACTTCCAAACTTTGAGTGTTTCGCATATTGTTGTTTTTTTTTCAACAAGATTTGGTTATATCCCTTATTACGTTTATATTTTATTTTTTCTGCTTGACAAAACATTGTACAAAATGTTAACAGTTATCTGTTATCACTGAATTAAATATAACAACAACATAATAATAATAGATCTTCCGATAAATAGAGAAATACGTTGTAAACCTATGGGGAGCAAAACAAAGAAGAAATGCATTAATTCCACAAATAGAAAATGTGATAACTTCGGGTAATGTACTCATTTTACCAATTGGAGCTTTAGTACCTTTAGGTATGTAATTAGTTGACCAATCACAGTTAACTTGAAGTTAGTGGATATGGCTTTGTTTCTCTGAACTGATATTAGGTTAGAGAGTATAAATTGTACGTTTTACGACAGCTATTTATATTTTGACATATCGGTTTGAGAGTATATATATATTCAACATGTTTTCAGGCGAATTGAGGTTATTTTGACATAACGCTTCTTCTCGTGTTTGACACCAGTCTAATTCAGGTGTTTTTCATATTAGTATTCAGTTGTGTTTGTTTGGGACATTACGTTTGTCGTCTATTTAAGAATATTCGCGCAAATGAGATGTGACCGTCAAATTTCATGGCGTATCCACAGCCTCAAAGAACGTTGATGCGGCACGGGACGCGATCGATAAATCCTCGGGTTCCCAGTTCGTTAATCACTAATGCCCATCTAATTCAAGTAGTTTCATGTTAGTATTTATTATATTTTATTACTTTAAATTCTATTGATGTGGCAAAAAAATCATATTTTTAAATAAGTATAAAACACACACACATATATGAGATGATGTACTAATAGGAAACCGATCAAAACGTCCGTTAAAAGTCACGTGGTTAGGAGAAACTACGACTTAACGTAAGATGTGTTCAATATACACTCAAGACCATTTGCTTAGAAATGCTGCTACGATAACTTGATTAATATTGCTGCTACGATAACGTGATTAATATTGCTGCTACGATAACTTGATTAATATTGCTGCTACGATAACTTGATTAATATTGCTGCTATGATAACTTGATTAATATTGCTGCTACGATAACTTGATTAATATTGCTGCTACGATAACTTGATTAATATTGCTGTTATGATAACTTGATTA
>NW_013668893.1:11092-13864 GCF_000517525.1 Limulus polyphemus | reverse complement strand
GCTGCTATGATAACTTGATTAATATTGCTGCTATGATAACTTGATTAATATTGCTGCTATGATAACTTGATTAATATTGAAATATTGAAAATATTATACCAGCTCTTTATATATCTGTAAGGGCGACAGCAGGATACACTCGCGCATCCACTTCTTTTGGGATTTTCACGTTACAATTTATTTTGATAAACTGGCTGAAGCAACTTTGATAAAGTTTGATAGAATAACTCATGTGAAACCTCCTGTATATTCATTTTAAAATGGCTAAGTAGTCGGGCGAATGATTCGAGTTTTCCAGCTATTTCAATTTTTACAACACGAAACTAACGCCTAATGAAAGTGACGTTTAATGCCCTGTGTAGCACGAATGCTTCAGATGACCGGCCCAAAACAAACACGGGCATTTAAAGTGTTAGATCACCGAACATTAACACCGAACAAAAGTGTAATGTAATGCCCAGTGTAGCACGAATCCTTCTGATGACCGGCCCAAAACAAACACAGGCATTTAAAGTATTAGATCACCGAACAAAAGTGACGTTTAATGCCCAATGTAGCACGAATACTTCGGATGAACGTTTCGTGTACTGTAAACATTTCTGTTTTTCTCCTTAATGCCTACTTCCCGTACTCTCATCACTCCTTGATTTCTGTAAGGGCAAAGAAGTAAATGTTTTTGTTAGTAGCGAATATTATAAAAATTGTATTGTATTTCATACTTTGATACGCAAAAAAGTACGATGAAACTCACCTCTAAATAGTCCTTGCAGTGCCCGAGAAAAATCGCGGTTTTCTCGACAGTACGTAATGTATTTGTCACTCAATAATATTAATAGTATCGAACGGACGCGTAGAATATTTGCATACTATACATTATCAGTCCTGAAAGTGTTCAAGGTACATAAGTTATCGTTAAATTCGTGAAAAAAAAAGCAGTTGTATATGACTGAGCTCAGTAGTTTTTATTCATGTTTGATACGTTTAAATATGAAAAAAATATGTTCAAAATGAAGATATCTCTTCACAGAATGCCTTGAGACAGTAAACGATTCAGCAACGCACGGTATTGTTCTAAACGTGGAACTATGTGTTCAAGAGGAACATGTTTTATGGTAGAATGCACTGAAACAGTGGCCGATTCAGCAAGGCACGGTGTTGTTTTAAACATAGAACCATGTGTTCAAGAGGAACATGTTTTATGGTAGAATGCACTGAAACAGTGGCCGATTCAGCAAGGCACGGTGTTGTTTTAAACATGGAACCATGTGTTCAAGAGGAACATGTTTTATGGTAGAATGCACTGAAACAGTAGCCGATTCAGCAAGGCACGGTGTTGTTTTAAACATGGAACCATGTGTTCAAGAGGAACATGTTTTATGGTAGAATGCACTGAAACAGTAGCCGATTCAGCAAGGCACTGTGTTGTTTTAAACATGGAACCATGGGTTCAAGAGGAACATGTTTTATGGTAGAATGCCTTGACACAGAAGACGATTCAGATAGTTACACTGTTTATCATGAAGATATTTCACTGATAAATGCCCTTATATGTTCGAAGAAAATGCACAACGTTGTTTTATGTTTCCCGTATTTCCGCATTCGAGTGCTATGTTCGTGTCCGAACGTTAGTTTTTGTTTTTTGATGATATACTTTACGAAACCAACATTTATCATCAAACCTTGAAATTATTCAAGAACTTTTCACAAACAGTTTTAATGATTTTAAAATATAATCCCCTTTTTCGTGAAATGTTCACATGTTACAAAGATCCAGCAACTTTAACAGAAGCTTAATGAAAACAAGTTATTTTGAAACTAAAACCAGTATATTTCCTGTCACACCTTTTCTTCATCTAGTTTTATTTTACCAAAACTAACGACTATAGTCTGAGAAGTGACATAACCATCTGTTCTTATTGAGTCAGTAATATAAGTTGTTTTTTTCCTGTTTGTTCGAACTTATGCCCATCTGACGACATACTTTATTTGTATTGAATTCTGTTATCAGCTTATACGTCTTTTCGAACCCTCAGGTACACATCATACTAAGTGTTCAAAATTAACTCTTAATAATCTCTCATTTCTCTCAATCTACGAGATACTCGTTCCTTTTTTTTCCGAATTTAATTTCGTTTTTCACCGATTCAAATCACCTATGTTAGGACTTTCCTTTCTTCTTACCGCCAGTTTTATTTCTTTCAGAAATAAACTCAGAATCCAACTTTTTTATTCTCGGAGTCCAGCTTTTTATTCGTCATTGAAGCCCTCGAGCATTCGGAGACACAGCTGCTACTTTCCATCGTTGTTTCTCATCTGTATGTTTCTTGTTTATATAAAATACATTATGATAACACACTTTACAATCCCCGAGTTAAAAAAAATCGATTTATGAAACCAGGACTCACAGAAAGAGAATTCAATAGCTCATGAATAATACTCTCTTTTTACATGTTATATCATAACTAAATATTAGACATAGATACATATTTAGTAAGATATCTAGAATACACAACAGCAAGAATCAGATGGTATTGAAACAGAGAAATATGTGGAGTGTTATCAAGGCAGAATCACTTATAATAGAGCTCTCGTGATAAGGGTGTTATACCAGAAAGCGCTTATTAAACGTTACTTTGTGTATAATGTAAAAACGAACTTAGCATTTTCCTGTTGTTATCAAAACTAAATACGGAAATCTTATTTTGTTGTTATCCAGCAATAACGGAAGAGCACGTTTATAACTGCTTGCAATGTTTAACGGTGCTCGACTCA
>NW_013668893.1:2974-10092 GCF_000517525.1 Limulus polyphemus | reverse complement strand
GGATCAGATCGTATTAGTACCTACTTACTAAAAGATTCCTTTTATCAATACCTCTTTGAACAATTAGTAAGTAGGTACTAATACGATCTCATAAAGAAGTATTGATAAAAGGAATCTTGAACAAGTAGTAAGTAGGTATTAATACGATCTGATAAAGAGGTATTGATAAAAGGAATCTTGAACAATTAGTAAGTAGGTACTAATACGATCTGATAAAGAGGTATTGATAAAAGCAATCTTGAACAATTAGTAAGTAGGTACTAATACGATCTGATGAAGAGGTATTGATAACTACTTCTTCACATGTGGTTCAAACAATTTTAGAATCATAACATTTTTCGTTGGTTTCTTTCGGGTTTTTATGCAAAGCTACATAAGGACTGCCTGTCCATAGCCGTCCCATATTTTGAATTAATAGAGTAGAGGGAAGGCAGCTAGTCAACATCAGCCACTGCCAATTCTTTGGACTACTCTTATGTCCAAATAGGGGGGATTTGACCATTACTCTCATAGTGTACCCACAACCCCGTGCGAGCGTGTTTTTAGAGCAATGGGTCGAGAACAGTAAATCCTCGGATTCACAATCCCGGCACATTATCCACTAAATCCATTTAATCTAAGTAAATAATTCAACTAAGGAATTAAATGTAGAAATAGCGAATTAGTGTAGTACATTATTAACTGTTCTCATTGAGACAGTCAAACATCCAACTAATCTGGTCGTTAAGAGTACATAGTGAACGCAGTAGCTGTTGAAAGACAGCAGTGATATTGGGAAATTAAAAAAGTAACTATATTTAGATTGTTAGTATTTACATGAAAGTGAGCGTAAGTTTGGATTTTTTTTCTATTCAATTATCAGTCAAAGAGTTAAAAATACACTTTTCAATTATCGTTCGTGTTTACGAATACGGATGGTTGAGTGCGTTATACTTAAAACGATTTTCGAGCCTCATCACATTGTTACAACACGTCCAGTCGTACTCTATCTGAGGGTCTTGCATCTTGACAATAGCTCTGCAGCAAAGGTTTCTTTGCAAAAAGCTCCATCTTAACTTTGTCATGTCAAACGCACACTACTACTCTCTGCGTGCTTTATATGAACCAATTACTGCACGCGGACGACGGTTTCCTAGCACCCATTTCAACAGTACAATCGCTCAAAAATTAATATAAGCTGTGTCTGGTGATTTAACTTGTTTGTATTCTTATGGAATAGCATGTATCCCGTTTATTCTCCTGCTACTTGAAGTATGCGACGGCTGAACGGAAGCAATTTATGTACACATGACTTGTGTCGATTTTGCAGACAGAGATCTTTCCTGACTATGTTACGTATTGTTGCCTGGGGCATGTGGACGACTTTTATCACTGACCTTTGTGTTCGTGAATTCTTACTTGTTACAAGAACTTCACCTTTACTACAGCTGAGTTACGATTTGTTATAAGTCTCTTTCTGGATGGTCCTGGTATCCGAAGTTGATCTATATTCTTTTGTTTTTCTGTTAAGTATAAGAGAAATCTGAACACATCTTTGAGCTAAGTATGTGAATAGTTTTAGTCGGAAAGGACTATTACAGATCCATCCAAATAGTGATCAGTTATCGGTAGCATCACACTATTTACAAAACGTCAAACAACGTCAAAATGTAGTTCTGTTACATTCCGTTCCACCGCGAATTTATATTAGGTGTGTCAACGACATTTTCTGAAACGTTTTCCGTTTGATGTCGATTGGAATTTAATCACAGTAACTTAAAAAGTAAAGTCACAGGAAAGACAGCGTACAATTGTGGAACAGAAAGTGGTAAAAAGATACCATACTGAAAGTAGAATTGTAAATTTTTCCAGTCTCTAGTTAAATTATAATAGTCATGTGGAACAAAGATCTGAGTTAATATGACGAATGCTATTTACCTTTTTGCAACAGAACTGTCTTTAAACGACGAAACTCACTAGCTTTTTTATTATGTAAGTTTCAACAACTTGTTTGTTTGTTTGTCCTTAAGCACCATGTGGGCTCACAACGGATATCGAAATCCGGTTTTTAGCATTATAAGCCCACAGACTGATCGTTGAGTCATTGGTGGGGGGGGGGGGGGGGGCTTCAACGAAGTTTCATATTTGCGTATTATTTTAAAAGAACCTAAATTATGATAGCATTGTTATTTAATAGTTTGTGTACATTATGTGCTTTGATATTAGGCTTAAGTAATTTTTTTATACATTTTTCTCAAAGAAGCTATTTAATGTCGTTTGGCTGTAACATAGACTTAAAGATTCAGAACATGTTTACTGCATCATGAGAACATCAGTTTCACTTCAGCTTATGATCAAAAATCAGCCGAGAAAGTTTCCATACTATTCTTATCCAGTCAATGTTTGGTAATGTTTGAAAAACTTAAAGATACAGAAAAACAGCTCCCAGTGGCACAGCGCTATGTCTGCGAATTTACAACGCTAGAAACCGGGTTTCGATACCCGTGGTGGGCAGAGCACAGATAGTCCATTGTGTAGCTTTGTGCTTAATTACAAACAAACAAACAGAAAGAAAAACTATAAATTAAACTGTAACTTTGTGCTTTAATTAAATTGGTGTTCGCTTGGAGAGGTAAATAATTCTTGCGATAGCATTGGCATCTGACGTTTTAACCAATGAAAACACACAATTTATACAGCCAATCACACTTATATCAAAGACTAACAAAAATGGCGTACTTGGTATCTGATTCCACATTGTCGACAGTTTTTTCTGGAGATGTAAGCTAGTATATTAAAATGTCTCAATTGAAGACCACCATCTCAGAAAGCTTTGCGTATAACAAAGTATTTTTTCAGAAATCTTTAGTCCTCCGATGCTAAAATTCGGAGTTTAATTCCCCTTGGTGAACACAGCAGACTGACCGATATGGCTTTGCTCTAAAAACAAACAAATATCTAATATAATGGAATATTTCATTTCCTGCCTTTATGCGCTCAAGCGTTAGCCTGATGACGCATATTTTAAATTGTTTGAAATTATTTTTGTATGAATTGTACACGGTAGCGCGAGAATGCTGTAATAAAGCTTTTTAAATGGTATAAGTGCAAATATCTAATACTGTCACAAGATTATACAACAGATTCATTACACGGTAACCCTTTCAGCCTTGGAGCGTGATAATGTGACAGTCAATTCCACTATTCGTTGGTAAAAGACTTGCCCAAGAATTGATGGCGGGTAGTGTTAACTAACTGACTTCCCTCTAGTCTATCACTGATAAATTATAAACTCTCCTTTCTGTATGAAGTGCAGAAACTAAAAATAAATCTTTTTTCTTGTTTTTTTATATTTTTTTGCTAGTTTAGAACTACACTAATCATTATCCATTAAAAAAAATTCAATCATTCTGTATGTTTATCGTCTCTACGCCAGATTCAATCATTCTGGATGTTTATCGTCTTTACGCCAGATTCAATCATTCTGGATGTTTATCGTCTTTACACCAGATTCAATCATTCTGGATATTTATCGTGTTTACGCTAGATTCAACCATTCCGGATGTTTATCGTCCTTACTCTAGACTGAATAATTCTGGATGTATATTATCCTTAATGTTTTTTGTACTTACTCCAGATTCAGTCATTCTGGATGTTTTTGGTACTTTCTCCAGATTCAGTCATTCTGTATGTTTATCGTACTTTCTCCAGATTCAATTATTTTGAAAGTTTATCGTCCTTACACCAGATTCAATTACTCTAGATGTTTATCGTCCTTACTCCAGATTCAGTCATTCTGGATGTTTTTGTACTTACTCCAGATTCAGTCATTCTGGATGTTTTTGGTACTTTTTCCAGATTCAGTCATTCTGTATATTTATCGTCCTTACACCAGATTCAGTCATTCTGGATGTTTTTGTACTTACTCCAGATTCAGTCATTCTGGATGTTTTTCGTACTTTCTCCAGATTCAGTCATTCTGTATATTTATCGATATGATATATTTTATTTATCCTTCTGTTTATGTCGAACAACTATCGATATCTATCATGAAATAGCAGGTGATTTCCTTTTCTTTTTTCAGCTGAATAAATAAAATCGTGCATCGCTACTTCTAATCACCTAAATCAGGTTTTGAATATTTCATATACTTAAGGGAAGCACGAATTCAAATAACATACCTATCAAGATTTATAACGTAAAGATTTAATCTATACTTAGGGCTTGAAACAAATCAAATACCAGTGTGTGTGTGTCTAAAAAGAGCCTGGTTTCGATCGACCAAGAGAATTACAAATCTACGCAGAATATGATACAAATGACTCCTTTAATTCGATGTATCTAAGAAATTTATTTTTATACGTAAAAAATAAAATGATTTCAAGTATAACCCGTAGATTCCTTTCTATAAATATCCGCCTTTATTATTCATCAAGTGAACTTCGGTTATTTTACTTTATTTTAGAGCAATAGTATGTATAAATGTATTAAATACTTTTCAAACTTCAGTGAGTGATTTATTTGTTATAGAATTCATTACTAACAAGCTCATCCTAGTAATCAGTAGAAAGTCTGTTGATATTTGTTTTCTTTGTCGCATTGCCCCCCCCCCCCAGTGGCACAGCGGTATGTCTAAGCACTTATAACGCTAGAATCCGGGTTTCGATACCCGTGGTGGGCAGAGCACAGATAGCCCATTGTGTAGCTTTGTGCTTAATTCCAACCAAAAAAAAAAATGTAAATCAATACCAAATTTACGATCCGCTTTCGGGGAATTCCCTTAAAGGTAATACCTGAGTTCTCTGAGGCGTTGTGTGAAAAATGTTTACTTCTGTGAAAATCTCGGGACCGAGAGGATTCGTTTGATACCATTTAGAAGTCGGTGTGACCAGCGGTTTAAGAGAAGTTACGAGACACACATCACAAAGACGCAGAAATGAAATTTTATTTTATAAATATACACAGCTAGAGAGAGAGGGAGATACAGTAACACACGCACGTATGCTTATATTTACGTGTATTATTTCATAATAACTCACTTTTACCTAATGATATGTACACGTAGGTGATAAATATGGATCCTTCCCGGTGGGTCAGCGGTAAGTTCATTGACTTACATAGCTTAAATCCTGGGTTGGATTCCCGGCGGTAGACAAAGCGCAAATAGTCCAATATGTTACAAAAACAACAACAACAAAAAGAAATAATGCGACAAAATGTGTTTGATTGTAATTAAGCACTATATCACTCAATCAAAAACAAATGGAATTTGATGAAACTTGGTGGACATATGTAGAATATTATTTCTCATTGTTCTGCCGAAAATGGTCGGTGTCCGTTTATAACGACGGACATACGAATACATTTTCGTATTTTTTGAAGGCCGAATATGATCAATGCTGCGTGGCGGAGGTATGGGCTCTACTGAGTGTCCCTCTAGTTTGTTCTGTTCTTCCTTTCCTGTAAACTTCTTGGCATTTCATTAACAAGAGGACCGTTTGTTTTATTTAAACCGTTATTACAATAACTACTTTTACTGATTGTTCTAGGTAAGGCTGTAAAACACATAAATATCTAACAGTATGTCATCTCCGTTTCAGTTAAAGAGACATAAAGATTACAAACTTTAAGAACTGTTTTGACTTGCGATTTCGGAAACAGTAGGAGTGCAGTTTACAGATGGGAAAGTTGAGTTTATGTTACTATAAAAGTAGGAACTTCTCTGTCCACAGAAAACCCGGATTAGTTCCTCCATAGACCAGTGGACGGAGTGCAAGTGACAAGAAGATCACGTGAGATATGTAATGCGTCTGTACTCAACAATGATGAACGTTTCTAAAGAAAACATTCAGTCGAACTTATAACTCAAATATAAATACTTAATTAACTTAGAAAACAAAGACTGTGCATATTGCTTAAATGGCTTCATATGAAGCTAATGTGGTTATGTAATCAAGAACTCTGTGGCAACCAGATTATTTAGTCTTTACAACACTAAGGTATATTAGAGTGGGGGAAATGTTTGATAGTTTCTTTTAATGCCTCGTTGTTGCCCCCCCCCCCCCAGTGACACAGCGGTATGTCTGCGGACTTACAACACTAGAAACTGGGTTTCGCTACCCGTAGTGGGCAGAGTACAGATAGCCCATTGGATATTTCCTGCATAAGATTCAAATCCCAGTTGACATATTACACAATAAATTACTAAACATTAGAACAATGTACTTTATAGCTTATCTTTTTAGCCGAGTGGCTCTCAGTGTATCTGTTGAGCGTCTGCTCCATCTAATTATCGGATCTCTAAATCACTAAATATCTTAATAACGTATTTTAGAGCTTATCTTTCTACCCGAGTAGCTTTCAGTATATCTGTTGAGCGTCTGCTCCATCTAATTATCGGATCTCTAAATCACTAAATCTTTTAATAACGTATTTTATAGCTTATCTTTGTAGCCGTGTAGCTCTCAGTGTACATGTATATGTCCCCATAAAATCCACCAGTTTGAAAAAGAAAGTTAAGGCAGCAAGTTATTTTTTTAAACGTTTCCATTTTTATCGTTAAACAGGGGGTGATAGAGCACGCTATATCAAAATGATTTTGGAGCCTCACCCATCACATTACTTACAAAACACAAAACAATGTTAAAATGTAATTCTGATACACACCTTCCATCCGCGACTTTATGTTGGTGGTGTCTGTCACGTGATTTGCTGATTTACAGACTTTACAAAATATCGTTCTGAACTCTCTGTTTAAAGAACAAACAATTTTACTGATTTATTTACTGTAGATAAAGTAATTCTGCGTTACTACTAAGGCTTTTTATCATTTATATTTACCGTAAATGATGTTATTGTTAAGATAACATCTGAGGCTTGGTATGGTTAGTTTTCAATTTAGCACAAAGCTACACGAGGGCAATCTGCGCTAGCTGTCCCTAATTTAGTAGAGTAAGACTAGAGGGAAAGCAGCTAGTCATCACCACCCACCGCCAACTCTTGGGCTACTCTTTTACCAACGAATAGTGGGTTTGACCGTCACATTATAACGCCATCACCACTGAAAGAGCGAGCATGTGTAGTGGGACGGGGAGTCGAACCCAACCGTCCTTAATTTAGCAGTGTAAGACTAGAGGGAA
>NW_013668893.1:1253-2617 GCF_000517525.1 Limulus polyphemus | reverse complement strand
CTGAAAGGGCGAACATGTTTGGTAGGACGGGGATTCGAACACGCGACCCTCAGATTGCGAACGTCTGAGGCACAACTCAGGCTTTTTATAATATGATAACATTTTAGACGTAGCAACTTTGATAGCTTCACTGTTTTATTTTTACTCGGTAATAACACTAATATGAAAAAGTTGTTATTAGATTTTCTGCAGAATGATATTATCTGTTTACGCTCAGTAGAATATTGCTTCGCAGTCCTATAATGATATCTTTAACCAAAAATAAAAAAAAAATACTGTCAATGTGAATAAAACGCCAAGTTAGAAAAAGAGACCAGCCATCTAAAGTGGAGAAACAATTGAAGCAACCTTATAATCTAGTAGTATTAGATGTACTTCCGCAGGGTTCCTAAAAGTGTTCTGTTTCAAGAGTAAATAAAACCAAAATTTAGAGTAACAAACATTTTTATTTTTTGCTTTTGAAGTTCATATGTCATGCTGTGTTGTAGCCTACAGAGTGAATATTCATTCTCGTGATTCATGGCATGTGCACGTTTTACTGACGTCTGAACAGTACAAGTTACAAAGTTAAACGTCCTTTATGTGACGTTATTTTAGTGTCTACTGACTTACAGACAGACAAACCACTACTGTATCGAGATGCAAGGTAGTTATAAAATTTTTATAAGAAATGCTACAACGTTGAAACTGCAACTATTACCTGTATGAGAACAAGTCAGAAGCAACAAAGTGGGCATTATTAGCCCATCCCAAGGAAATAGGCACAATTGTAAAAGTTGTGTGAATCGTGTAAAAGTAACTCTGAATTCAACGTTTCCGGCTTCACCATCTTTATATAAAACTCGAAATCTCTCTGTTTGTTTGTTTGCTTGCTTGTTTGCCCGCCATGTTCACTGCGCAGGTCACACTTCCCTCACGTGAAGGTGTGCAAAAGGACAATTTTTCGTTGATATACTCATCTATCGTCTGCTAGCCGAACCGGTAATTTGATCGTTAACATATACATGGCAGACTTCACATTATTTGGTAACTTTGAGTTAACGTTTAACTTGGAATGTAGCATTACAGGCCTATTAAGTTATAGATCATTAACTATACATCTACTAATACATGATATATTTAACCTCACACACAGAAGAAATATATGCAGAATTTGAATGCCGTGTGTGAAAAAGCAAACAGTAGGCCTAGTCTATAAAATGAAATTATGTCGTCTGCCATAAAATAGACTACGGGAAAAGACTAAGGCTTAAATTGTAATATTTACTGTGTACAATAAGATTAAAGTCAAGTCAGCGTCACTGGTAGAGCGCTTGCATGAGGTGAAAGATGGGTTGAACCTGGAAATTATTATTTTTTATTAG
>NW_013668893.1:0-1232 GCF_000517525.1 Limulus polyphemus | reverse complement strand
GTCAAGTCAGCGTCACTGGTAGAGCGCTTGCATGAGGTGAAAGATGGGTTAAACCTGGAAATTATTATTTTTTATTAGCATTAAAATAGATAAACCTATTTAGTTATGGTTTATTAATTATGCGTCTACTAATACATCGTATATTTAACCTCACACACAAAAGAAATGTATGTAGAATTAGAATATTATGTGGAAAAGCAAATAGTAAGCCTAGCCTATAAAATGAAATTATGTTGTCTTCCATAAAATAGACTACGTGAAAAGAGTAAGGCTTACATTATAATACTTACTGTGTAAAACGAGATTAAAGTCAAGTCAGCGAATTTCTTTTTTCTATTTTTTTTCTTACGAGTAGTTCGATACCTGGAAGTGGACCTTTTGATACATTATAAAGTACAATATTACATTTTGTTTGTAGTATATTTCATACATCAATGTCATAATGTGAATACGGTATCATAGAATATATTAAATTGACATTAAAGAAAATGGAACATAATATTACATACATATTTGCGTTTAAAATTTTAATAGTTGAGGAGGGATGACGGGAATCGAGCTAGACTTATCCTGTTCGCCAGAACGGTTACTCATACGTGTATAAGATAATGTAAATACCGTATTTTTCGGTGTATAAGACGCACTTTTTTACCCCAAACTTTGATGTCAAAGGTATGAATAATATATATGTATATATACGATATACACAAGCCATGTGTAAATATATTTAAATAGGCATGCATAGTTTAGTTCAATTGAATCTGTTATGAAGATTTTGTAGATTTTGAACCAAACTGAATAACAGTAAACTTTTTTTTTTATTTACGGTATTTTCTTCTTTTGATGTTTTGAGCTCTTTTGTGTTTAGAACAATATATACTAATTTTTAAAGTATCAAACTGAATTTTTGTTAAATAAAACATAGTGCGTCTTATATTCTGAAAAATACGGTATTCTCCAAATTTATCCTTGCCAGTGAAGGCAAAACAAAAAACATAGTTCATAAGGAAGCCCTGATTTAAAACAGGTTGTAGTTTATTTTCAAAAATCAAACCTGATGTTGTTTTTTTCTCATAAATTCACAAACTATTTTTTTTACCTATCGAAATATGGAATGGGGAAACAGAGAAAGTAGGGTTTAATTATAGTATTGTTGCGACAGCGAGATCACGTGACTAGTATCATGCCACCCGTTTTCTAGAACTATCCTGTTCCTTCGGGAGTGCTCTAGC
>NW_013668892.1:127104-131421 GCF_000517525.1 Limulus polyphemus | reverse complement strand
TTAATTAACACACGGAGACGTAACACTATTTTAGGCCTAGAGTTTAGATGGTTGTGCAAGTTGTACAACAAAAGTATAATAATAATAATCTTACATTTGTTTTAACTCATTGTACACCATATACATCGCGGGACGAACTGCGGTTAAACTATTTTAGGCCTAGAGTTTAGATGGTAGTGCAAGCAGTACAACAGAAGTGTAATAATAATAATCCTACATTTGTTTTAACTCATTGTACACCATATACATCGCGGGACGGACTACGGTTAAACTATTTTAGGCCTAGAGTTTAGAACTGATAAATCCAGAGCAGCACTATTTCTATAATTTGATCAACAGAGATAACTTTCATTAATAGTCTTAGTTACGCCCTTAAAACTAATTTGAAACGAAAAACACTGCGATACATTGGCATCTGAAGCATATTTCTGTTCAATCGATATTCTTCTTGTCTGCATATTCTTACTCACATACACTGCAGTTTGAGATAAACGGAAATACTCTCGCACTCAAAGAGAACAGGACAAACACAATAGTTTTCTTTAATTTTGATATTTTGCTTTAAATCTTATAAACTATTATACTGCAATGACAAACGAAATGCATTTTTTTTTCATTCAATCCCGGTTTTACTCTAATGATGAACAGAATTTCCTTTATACGCATTTCCTGTTCACTGTTTGCTTTTGAGAGTATTTTAAATTGCAAAGACAAACAAGGAGCTTCGTATAGAAGGAAAGTCTGCTGATAAATAAATAGACTGGGAATCAGCAAAGTAGTGCAGTTTGTTTATTTACAAATCTATGCCATGCCGTAACTTATGCTGTACATTTAGATTTCAAAATACATCTCAACTGTTTGTAATCTCATTCACAAGTCTTATCTAAATAGGGATAAAACCCTAATGTGATTTATAACAGTATTTTTAGCCGCGGCATATCGGCTCATATAACGGCTCTGAGTTTGTTTGTTGTTTTTCTGTTTCAAGTACAATCTTTTAGTTCATAGCTCCGTTATCTCTTGACCGATTTGAGATCTAATTACGGTTTTGGACTCAGGATTTTCGATTGATGCATTTGACCACGCCGAGGTCTCTTAGATTAATTTACTCTAATACTGCCTGAAATAATTTCAGTTTGAGGGAAGGCTGATAGAGATCCTGATGAGTAATAAAATCGAATCGGGTATACGCGCGCCCCACGTTTTGTTTTGCTGGCGCACAAAAATTTAGCTAATAAAAGGGGGGAAAACGTCTCATATATTAATTTACTCTAATCTTGCTTAAAAGAATTTCAAGTGCCGTGGCCATTGAATGTTCCCTCTTGTTATATGTAAGAGCAGAGCATTATCAATCAACTAAAAACTCGTTATTTAATCTCTAGTATTAAAAAGTCAACTAAAAAGCCAGAAAAAAATGTTTTATTAAGAAGCTACTTTCTTTTTCAAACGCGCAACTAAGCTGGTAACATTAAGATAATAGTCTTGTTTTTGTTATAGGCTTTTCAGTGAAACTTGTATTTCTTTTATGCAGTAATGCTTCAAGAAAGGTAACTTGGAAATATTTTCCATGTTCTGCTGTGAAGTTATTATATTATCGTAACAATTAATGTTAAATATTTACGTCAAAAAGGTGATAAGCGAAAAGAGAGTACGGGACCTGAACCAGGAACCTCTGGCTAACAAGGTCAGTGCTCTAACACTGAGCTACAATGCAACGTAATATGATGGTCATATTCATAGTGAGAGGCTTAATAAATGAAGCTTAACTGGGACGGCTTGTATTCTTGGGCAACTCTGTGGTAGATCACTGACTTTGTTAGCCAAGAGTCCTGGACACGGAGTATTTTTTCAATCAATGGCTTTTCCACTTAAATATTTAAAACATTCATCCTTTTTGACCAATCTTTTTTCGTACATTCTTCACGAGGTATAACAGTTAAAGAAATGTCTAATATTCTTTCTGGCTGTCTTATTATCAGAACCTTATTTGTAATACACTCTGAACATAAGTTCCAGTTTCTATATTGTGATCTTAGTTTAGTTTTATTTCTTCTCTTTATGGTTCGTAAGTAGGCTTATTACAAAATGAAGAATGAAATTGTAAAATTAAAAATATCTATGGTAGCTTTATAAACAAAAATAAGAATCAAAATTTTTATGGAGAAATGTTTGTTTAAGAGATTGATAAACAGATAATCTTAAAACACTATAAAAATTGAACTGTTTATGTGCCAAAATTGTCGTTTATTGATAGCAATACTACACAATTTATTTGCTGGAAGGCGCTTAAGACACAATATCAAATTTGTAAGTTTATTTACAGACCTTCTCTCGATAAAGATAAAACCGTCATATGACTTGTAACAATACTGAATAAAATGTATAAACCCTAGTTTACAAGTTAGATTAGTATACGTACCGTCATATGACTTGTAACAGTACTGAATGAAATGTGTAAACCCTAGTTTACAAGTTAGATTAGTATACGTACCGTCATATGACTTGTAACAATACTGAATGAAATGTATAAACCCTAGTTTACAAGTTAGATTAGTATACGTACCGTCATATGACTTGTAACAATACTGAATGAAATGTATAAACCCTAGTTTAAAAGTTAGATTAGTATACGTAATTTCACATATGAGTTCATTAGATGTGCCACGACGTGGGTCAGGATTTATCTTTCCGAACTCGATGAGCCAGATATAGAGATGGGGTCAATCGTATTGAAAGAACACAGTTGAAGAACTTAACAAAGAGCAATAAATGAATAAAACCTTTATATAAAATAGTTTGTTTACTAACAAAATGAAACCACGACTAAAATGAACCTTTTCGGGCGTGAATTTGTTACTAAACAATTAGTGACTATAAGAAAATAAACAGTTCAAGAATGGTTAGTCCTTTTTTATTAGCCAACTTCAAATTAATTCCAGATCATTCATCAAGCATTTCTATTCCGTAGTAAGTAATATCCCATAACACTGTTAGTTGGAACTTTTTTTTTAAATATAAGTCGGATTTATTTACTTTACCTCCTTCACTTCTCAGAGTTTATATTTCAGGTTCCACTAAAACTTTTATTTCCTTGCGATTTTTTTCGAGTTTCCTTTCAGAGCCAGTAATATTTTTTTAAAATTCTAAAGTCACAGTTTCATTTAGGAGAGTAAACCAACTGTTTTGTTTTTTTCCAGGTATAAAACTGGTTTGGAGTGAATCAATCTTCTTTGTAAAACACATTTACTTAATTTATTAAAATGAATTATTCTGACTGTACAGCTTTAACTCATTGACTGCTGATTTGTCTTCCCGAATTTGTACATGTTGCTGTGGTCAAAGACTTTCCTCTTAGAAGATCGATTTACAACACTGCGTTGCGTATATGTGTCTCTTCTGAGTTTAAACTTTCGGAACTTTTATGGTATCTTATGTATTGTTATGACAATTTCAAACAATTAACCATTGGCGACAAATCGATCTATACTAAACTCACAAGCTTGACTAAAACGTTTCTTATACTAAAAACAAAAAGGTACAAAAAGTTGAGATCATTTAATTGTCTTACCCGCAATATAGATAAAATTATTAACTTATCCCATATTACAAGCAATATTAATTAAATAATTTTCATATAACATACGTGATTGTTAAACGTACAACAGCCTTTGAAACCTTGTACTTGTTCTTAACTTTCCTTATGGCCCTTTCTGCTTTCTACTCTTTATCATTTATCTTCTTCAATGTACGAGATTTTGCCTTCTTTAAGAATGTATACGTCCAGGTCATGCTATATATCTGTAGGTGTTCCAAATTGAAAAACCTTTTACAAAATTGTCAGTGTTTGTAAACACATAGAAAATAATTACGTTTTACAAAAGTCGAATTTATAAGCTTCTATTTTTTATCATTTCTGGCACTTCCCTTTTCCACAAAACGGGTAGAGTTTTAAATGGATCGTTTTCAAAGTAGCCTTGAGAAAATATCAGAAGAAAAGTGTAAGCTCATAAAATCCGGATAAGACTATGAGATTATGTTTTCTATTTCATATTATAAAAGTTAATCCTTATTAACTGGAAACTTAAATGTCTTTGTTAACAACATTATATATTTTGTATGTTATCTAAGTGATAACATTTTTGTTTTTATTTTTAGAAGTTAATACACAATACACTGTGCGCTATAAAGTGAAAAATGTTCTATACATTTGGATAATTTTACATATTAAGTGAAACTTTGAGATTAATAATGCTTGGAGACGGCTTGATTGGGTAATGAAGAAAAACTTTAATATAAGTTTAACATAACAGCAAATGT
>NW_013668892.1:118890-126308 GCF_000517525.1 Limulus polyphemus | reverse complement strand
AAGAACTCTCCAACTCAAAAAGCCATTAAGATGAAGAGACATATATTCTGGTACCATTAACAACTTAATTCTTAATAGTCGACAAAAATTCAAAGAATGTCTTCCGTCTAGATTTTCTCAATATGCAAGTCTCAGATACCACAGCATCAAATTCCGAAACAACAACCCAAGCCAATGGGAACAACGTCTTAATTTGTAAAGTATAAACTAGGGTTACAAGAACTCTCCAACTCAAAAAGCCATTAAGATGAAGAGACATATATTCTGGTACCATTAACAACTTAATTCTTAATAGTCGACAAAAATTCAAAGAATGTCTTCCGTCTAGAT
The DNA here is from genome assembly GCF_000517525.1 of Limulus polyphemus. NCBI lineage: Eukaryota > Metazoa > Arthropoda > Merostomata > Xiphosura > Limulidae > Limulus > Limulus polyphemus. The sequence continues at coordinate 125,978 of NW_013668892.1, read as the reverse complement.
TTTCTCAATATGCAAGTCTCAGATACCACAGCATCAAATTCTGGGCTTCCTTCTAGTTGAATATTTTCAACAAGTGCCTGTAAATGTATGTTGAACTAGAGTATGTTTTCATAAGAGCCTGTTTTGCTTCCAGATCTTACTTCTGCATTACATCTGTTTTTCTGTGAATCATCGCCTCCAACAGAGATAATGTTTTTGTTTTTGTTTTATCTTTGATCACACAGAGAAATTTTCACAGAAGTGATACTTCCATTCTTGAAATTGTTTTCACCAATATGGCTAATAGGATATTTGTGCCGAATACATCAAAGATTAACTTTTCATCAACATTTCTACACCAGGAGAGCCGCCATCATCTTGTTTAAGAACCGATGAAAACTAATTGGGCCAACAGTCTCTGATTGGTCAGAAATGAAACCATGATTGTGCAAAAACTAGTTTATCAGACACAAGTCAGGTGAATTTTCTGGAACTGAAAACTTAGTTGAGTCATTGCAATGACATTTCCTGAAAATTTATGGTTAATAATATTATTTCTAAAAAGATTTGATTAGTTATTATTTAATTGATTGAAAAACAATAATTAAAGCTATTCATAAAGAAATGTTGTATGTTCGTTTGATTACTAAACGACGATCCTTGGGTGTATAAAATACGTCTCTTCAAGAAGAGTCGATTCTGCAATAGCTCTCGTACTTCTGAGTTGAGTGCATTATATTTAAATCTTTGTTTCCAAATATCAATAGCTTTCAACTAAAATTGAATAAGAGTAATAAATAAAGTATTTTTTTATTATAATAAGTAATTAAAAACAACATTTTATATTTGTACAATAAAACCTTTATTGAAGCCGTACGGCTCCACTTGAAAATATCATTCTGCAAGTATATTGTTACGTCTCTGTTCGTTAATTGATTTTCCGTAACTTCGTTCCGACGAAACTTTAGCGACACAAGTCCTTACTTAATAAAACTGGTTTATTATTTCTGAATATAACCTTACGATACACTTGATTTCAACATTCACGCTAAAACAAACGCTATAACGAACTTCAACAATACTCTCTGACTGCAGATCAATTACTCACTACCTACACACATTATCCCGTCACGTTGTGAGCGTCTTATATATATATATATATATACCAGACAAACATATATCTAGTAAATGCTAGAGCACTCCGAAGAAACGGGATAGTTCTAGAAAGCAGGTGGCGTGACACTAGCCACGTGACCTCGCTGACGCAACAATATGTTTCGACGTGATCTACGTCATCCTCAGGAGTAACTTATAAGACTATTTTATACTTTCCCCCTTGTCGCATTACTTCATTGCTATTTACATATTTCTTTAGTGTAATGGAAAAAAAAATAGAATTTCGCCATATATCAATGAATTGACTTGCTGGTCCTTCATCTCTATTTAATACTTGTTTTTGTTTTTTCATGTTTCATTATTTCTAATGTTTTTCTAATATTTAATGATATAAAACTTCGAGGCTGAGCTAAAACTAAAGTTTTTCCCCATAATATTGTATGTTGGGTAGATATACTTGTAGAGTGATATTCTAAAGTGGAAGCCGTACGGCTTCAATAAAGTTTTGGTGGTTAAGGCGCTCGATTCGCAATCTGAGGGTCGCGGGTTCGAATCCCCTTCACACCAAACATGCTCGCCCTTTCAGCCGTGGGGGCGTTATAATGTGACGGTCAATCCCACTATTCGTTGGTAAAAGAGTAGCCCAAGAGTTGGCGGTGGGTGGTGATGATTAGCTGCCTTCCCTCTAGTCTTACACTGCTAAATTAGGGACGGATAGCGCAGATGGCCCTCGTGTAGCTTTGTGCGAAATTCAAAACAAACAATAAAGTTTTAATTGTTTAACTCTAGAACGTTGTTTTAATTATTTATTATAATTTAAGAACTTTTAAACACAAGTGCTGGTAGTGCATATTTATAAATCTAACAGCGGGATTTACGATGAAAATATTTACAAGACAGAGGAGTTGAACAGTAACATCAAGGAAGAAAAGTAATCAATTGTTTAAACAAATTCAATCAACAGATATAGTAGATTACAATACACCAAAAATAAATCTTATAGTAGACCTGGAATACCACCTGCTTTCGAGGAAAGGAGTATGGAAATAACTGCAATGGGATTTTCAACGAAAACAGTTGTAAGACAGAGGAGTAAGTTGAAAAGGAAGATACTTCAATTAATTATTTGGTGAAACGCAGAAGAAATAACACCAATCCAAAGTTTATACAAGTAAAAAGTAACATGAAGGGAAAGAAAATTGGCCACTGTTTACACAAGATTAAGCAGCAGATATTGAGGATTACTATACAACAATAAAGAAGTTTCATAGCAGGAGTACAAAGTATATCAATTACATTTGGCGGCAGCAAAAGAAAATGGACAAAACTGGTTAGAAGGTGAACATTTCTATTGGATTCGTACGAAGAAAGACATTGATAAATATAAAATAAAATTAGATCATAAATTTAATAAGTTCATAGAAAAAGGAAATCAAAGTAAGTTGAGAACATTACCAGAAAAATGTAAGAATATTTTAGAGAATCCTAAAATAGTTAATAAGTCGAATGAAACGTTAAATACTAAACAACAAGAAGTGTTAGAAAAAGGGTTGGGTTTTGCATGTAGGTTAACAAGTTATAGTAAGGAAGAAATTATAACAAATATTGAAACTGAGTTAAGTAAAGTAAGAAGTCCAAATGACGTAAAGGCTGTTAGAATAGAATGTCATAAAATTATTAAAACATTCAAACCGAACTATAATAAACGAAATGTTGTCAATAAAAGAAAAATAGTAATATAATCGTTTGTAAAGCACATAAAGGGGAACAAACCGTAATACTTAACAAAAGTGATTATGACAAGGGGGTAGAAAACATGTTGAAAGAAAGTACATATGAAAAGCTTAAGAATAACCCAATAAATAAATATCATGAAAACGTAAAAACTAGTGTTAAGAATAGCCTAATTTTAACTCCTGAAGAGAAAAAATGTTTAGTACCAAGTAGATTTATTGCACCAAGATTTTACGTATTACCAAAAATACATAAAAATAGTGACAGTTTTAGACCTATAGTATCAAATATAGGTTCATCATCTTATGAAATAGAAAAAAATTATAATACGTAAGTATTCTTTTTTTTTAAGAAATAAGAACAATCATACAGTCAAAAATTCTATAGAATTTGTAGAGAAAATTAAAAACCTGAACTTAGAAAAGGAAGACTTACTGGTATCATTTGATGTAATATTGTTGTTCACTAAAACACCACTAGATGACGCTATTACATGTTTTGAGAATAAATTAATAGAAAACAGAGTACCAACAGTCGAAATTATAGATATATTGAAATTAACAATAGTGTGTGTAGATAATCCAGTTTTCCAAGTTAATCATAATTACTATAAACAGAAAGAGGGTTTATCTATGGGATCCCCTTGTCACCGTTGTTATGTGACCTTTACATGGATAGTTTTGAAAATGAAGCTTTAAATAACGCTAAATGTAAGCCATAAGTTTGGATAAGATATGTAGATGACACATTTCGTGGCGTGGAACAGCAAACTACAAGAAAATTTTAGTTATTTAAATAGTAAAGAACCAGCAATTCAATTCACGTGTGAAATTGAAGATAATAATAGCATTAATTTCTTAGACGTATTAGTTAGGAAAGAAGCAGAAGGTAACTTAGAAACATCAGTTTGTAGAAAACCATTAGCTGTTGTTATGCCGCCACACAAAGAATCATGTCATATAAAAACCAAAAAATATCAGCATTTTACACATATGTTCATAGAGTTTTAAAAATATGTTCAAGACAGGAAAAGTTGAAAAACGAATTGTTATTAATTAAGTATATAGCTATTGATAGAGGATTTGAACCAACTATAGTAGACAAAGCATTTAAGAAGTTTAACAAAAATGCAAATTCAGTTTAAAATACCACATTAAAATCTGCTTATGAAAAAACAAAAAAGAAACTCTAAGTTTACCTTATATTCCAGATTTAACAAGTCAATTATATAAAGTATTTAAAAATATCAAAATTTTTACCCTATCTTCAAACCAATAAATAAGATAAAAGATATAATATGGAATGCTAAAGACAAAATAGAGTTAACAGATAAAACAGGTATATACAAGATAGAATGTGAATGTGGTAGTGTTTATATTGGTCAAACTAAAAGAAATTTAAAATATAGATTGAAAGAACACAAAAGTTACATAAGAAATAATAAAATAGAAATTTCAGCTATAGCCGAACGTGTAAAAACTACCCAACATACTATATTATGGGAAAAATCTTTAGTTTTAGCTCAGCCTCGAAGTTTTATATCATTAAATATTAGAGAAACATTAGAAATAATGAAATGTAAAAAACAAAAACAAGTATTAAATAGAGATGAAGGACCAGCAAGTCAATACATTGATATATGGCGAGATATATTATATTTTTTTTTCAATTACTCTAAGGAAATGTGTAAATAACAATGAAGTAATGCGACAAAGGGGAAAGTATAAAATAGTCTTACAAGTTACTCCTGAGGATGACGTAGATCACGTCGAAACATATACTTGTAAAGCGATATTTTAAAGAAGCCGTACGGCTTCAATAAAGTTTTTTATTGTGTAAATATGAAACGTTGTTTTTAATTATTTATTATAATTTTAAAAATCTTCAACACAAATGCCAGTAGTGCACATTTAAAGTTTTTTCTGTCGAATGAGTCAAAATTAATCAGAGAAGAATTCTCCATGAATTACATCATGATTGCACAAAACCAATAAATCACGTCCATGTCATTACCATACACGTCAAGACTTATTCCATTATCATAGATTGTACAAAACAACTCCACCATCATTCAAGATGGCTGAGCTCGTTCTGCCTTCTATCTTCCAGTACGACTGTGCTCATATGAAGTTGTCATCTTCCAATATGGTTGGTTTCATAGGATGTTACCATCTTCTAATATGATTGCGCCCATTGGAGTTGTCATCGTGAGGTCAACCTTGTATGGCATTCCATAGTCAGAGATTGTTCACGAACTTAGAGAACCTGGCATGACCTGGTGGTTACTGCGTTCGATTCGCAAACCTGAGGGCCGCGAGATCGAATCGCGTCATCGAACATGGTCGCCCTTTCAACCATGGAGGCGGTATAACGTGTTCAATATCAGTATTCGTTGGGAACGAGTATCCCACGAATTAGAATTGGATGGTGCTGACTAACTACCTTCCTCTAGTCTATCACGTAGAAATAAAGGATTGCTAGTAAAAAGAGCACTCGAGTAGCTTTGCACAAAATTCAAAACAATAATCACCTTAGATCAGAGGTTAGGTTATACATATACACAAAAAGTCAATCGGATTTATCTTTATGTCATCCCAGTTACTTAATTGTATTTCTCTATGAATATTGAAGACAAGTATACAATTATTAAGTTTGCTATATCTATCTAACACAGTTGGAAGAACACTGTTTTTTTTCCATAATCTTGTCAGTAAATGCTTATTAATTAATTTTTTCTAAAAAAAAACACTGTGCCACCATTAGCTCATTAATGCAACCTGTAAATTGGTTGAAACTAAGGCTAAGTAATTGACCAAAATCCTTAAAATTGTTGGTTTATTTAACGTTTTGGCACCCATAAAATGACCAAAAATAGGAATATCTCACATCTTTATATGTACATGCACGGGACCTGTAAAATAATATATTTGTACCAAATTCCATGTAAACTGACCGACATACGGCGGAGTAATTGTCAAAAGAACCTTAAAATTATGCATTTTATGGTATCTTGCCCCCCTCCCCTATAATTACTGAAAATGGGCAAGTCTACCATTTTTGTTTTCCAATGTGTGGGGCCTTTAAGAAAGGATTTTTTACCAAATTCCATTTAAATTGGTCAAAATATGGCCGAGTAATTGATCAAAACCCCCAAAATTATGCTTTTCTGTAAGCTCTGACCCCATAAAAAGATTCAATATAGGCAATTCTAATTTGTTTTTAAGTCAATATGTTGGGCACATGAAAATGTACATTTCTGCTAATTCTCATCTTTATTTTTATAAATATGAACGCACATGGGCCCAAAAATATACATTTTTGTTGTTTTTTTTAGTTCTGATCCTATAAAATACTTAAAAAAGCCTAATATAAAATAAAATGAAAAATATGTCTAGACATATTTGATCAAGGTATAATCTTATCAAGTTTCAAGTCAATCCTCTGAGAAATGAAGGAATGACGGTGCCAGTATTTATGGGGCTGCAATTACTTACAATAAGTGTCTGTGATTTGTTGGCGATAAATTTCAAGAATAAACTGACAGCACACAATCCACTTGTTTTAAAATAATATATTCAAAACAAGTAAAACGTATATACAAATGTTTGTTACACAGTTAATCACCTCAGTTGTAACGAAAGCTTTAAATAATCGTCTCTTTTCGTTGAGTCCACACAGGCTGGTTCAGTTACTTTAGAACCCAAATGACAAGACAAGTTATTCTTCTCTACTCCAGTATTAAAACAAAATCTGCGATTATTACACTTTAAAAGTCGCCAATATACATTATTTATGGCTAAATTTACAAACACAGTCTAGAGCTATTAGACTATATCTCTCATTAACTTTGTTTTACTTTCACTTTCAGTAACATACTGTTTTTGCACTAACTTGGTCGCCTATATATTGTTACGACAGCGGAAGTTACGTGACGCTGCTGGCGCGTTTGGCGCTGGTAGCGTGCATGAAATTTCACGAACGATCATGAATGATCGGGGAGGCCCGAGTGCATTCGAGACGCCCCCTTCTCTAGTATATAAGCCTGGCAGAGAAAGCCAGCGAGATAGATAGATAATTAAAGAAGCGAACAGTAGTTACGGTAATATAAAGTGTGTGTTTGTACTCGTAGAGAGCGAAGTTATCGAGATTGTCAATCGCTGTGTATTAGCGTATATTATAAAAGTTGCTAAGTTTAAAGTGACGGAAACGTACTGCTAATTGGCCATGTCAGACGGGTCCTTAAGTCACACTAACTAATT
>NW_013668892.1:105040-118132 GCF_000517525.1 Limulus polyphemus | reverse complement strand
AGAGAAAGCCAGCGAGATAGATAGATAATTAAAGAAGCGAACAGTAGTTACGGTAATATAAAGTGTGTGTTTGTACTCGTAGAGAGCGAAGTTATCGAGATTGTCAATCGCTGTGTATTAGCGTATATTATAAAAGTTGCTAAGTTTAAAGTGACGGAAAACGTACTGATTGTGGAACTACCGTGTATTAAAAGTTTGTATCGAGAAAGAATAAATTTGTTTAATCCAGAAGGTAATTGTATCGCTGAAGTTCCTCGGAAAGAATTTATACTGGAAATTATTAAACAGGCAGATACGTAACAATATATATTGCCTGACTGAGGCCTAGAACTTTCTGCAAGCTACGAGAAGTTATGGTGCAGCAATGCTCACTTACAGCAACGAGAAAATTTCAGAAGGTTCGAGTAACGTGATGTCAATTCACAGCAATTGAGCTACAGTAACAAATGATTCGTAAACATAATAATAATTATTGCTTTTAATATAACTTACTTTAACACTAGCAGAATATATACTAAATGATACACTCGTATTAAACTTGATATTATTAAATATTATTATAGTATTAAATGATACAGTCTTGTATATCTAACAGATGGTCGATTGTAAGAAGAAGACGAAACAATAGAAAACCAGTATGTCTCTGCCGAGACACAATGAAGCGAATTATATTTTGTGATAAATATTTATATTACTCAATGATCAATTACTTGATACTATTATTATTTATCTAAATACGCATAAGTTCTTAATTCCAAACATTTGCCGCATGAACATTTTGAATCATCACTGCATACATGCGCCTGTATGAGTAACTAAATTAAAACCCAGAATTTCTCAAGGTATATACTCTTTCTTCTTTTTGGTACATGTATTTGAACATTTAGTACTATATAAGACAAAGAATGATGCAAAAGCTCAAAGAAAAGCATACGATTTTAATCGTTAGGTAATCAATATAATTAATATTAGTTTGTAAAGTCATGATGGTACTTTTGAAATTTACCCTATAATAAATTCCTACTTTACTCCTTTTTGTCTTTCTGTAGCATTGTTTGATATTTCTTAGGATGATAGACGAAATAGAATAAAAAAGTACGTATACTTTTGTATCATACTGCAGATTACAATTGTTTCTTGTGGTTTGTCAGGCCATAAATGGGGATTTATCACTGTGTGTATGCGCATAGAATGGTAATTCCTTATTAGAGCCTATTCTCTGTTGTTAAGCGCTGGTTTTCTCACTCTAATGGCAAAGGTTTCTAGTGCGCTTAGGCCACTGTCGTTGCTGGCTTGTAAAATAATTTTGAGCTGTTGTTTAGATCCTAAATATCACTGAACTCCAACGTGTTTTTACTGACGCTAGTCACGTGTGGTACAGACTTTTTAACCACCGATGTAATCTGTATATCAGTTGAAGCCTCCTGATAATAAACCAATGTACTAAAATTTGAAACTTGGGTATGCGTAGACATACTACTGAATACTTCTGTATAATTAAATCCTTAAGGAGGAACGTATCTTTCATAGTTTTAAAGATACGATTAAGTTGTACACGTGGATGATTTCTATGAAGTATTTCCTTAATTTGTTTTTATGTTATACGACTTTTCACTCACAAGCTGTAATGACAGTGTCACTTTTTCCTTTGGTACACCAACAGTTACAACAGGGCAGGCATTCATTATTTCCGAGGTGTTATTGATAACCTCTTTACATTTTTATAAAAGCGTTTGTTAATATTATTTAACTAGTGTGAAACAGTTCATTAGTACTCACTAATTTATGAACAGTATTAACTGATACTTTATTTATTTGTTGTTGTTTTTTGTAGGGGTAAATCAAAGGTATAAAGCTATCAAACTGTGTGTGAAATTCTGTAAACGTGGGTTTTTGATAAGATGATATAGTAACACTTTTCTTAGTCTAGACTCATACTATTTTCTTCATATTTTATAATAAACCTTATGATATAATGTTGTTTGTCTAAATAGGTCAGAAAGTTCTCTCCTTGTTTACGTATTGGAAAAGTTGAAAATATTTTCTATAATAAAGGGTTTTACTTCTGTTGAGCACTTCCTTAACCATTTTCTTTCTCGTGAAAACAGAGAAAATTTGTACTAGAATAAGATCCAAGTTAGAATGTACCATATATGTTCATGTATTATGTACATTAATATATATTTTCAACAATTCAAATCATATCATGATAGATGTAATTTGAACAATTATAAAATAAATTACTTACCGTGGCACGTACACATTTATTCAATAGTTCTATAACACTTTAGATCCTATGTTAAGTGGCTTGAGGAGTTGATAACCAGTTTAGCTACCAGTACAGGTCTGGTTAATAATGACACTCATGGCATATTGTAAGTACATGGCAATGGCGAATTTTACGTTGCTTTTGACTTTAAGAGAAGGCTGCTAAGTACAATAAGCTGAATACTGTTATAAGAATGATATGCAAATTATTCCTACATGATAATGACACAAATTTGATTTTTACAAGATACAAGGACACTATCACATTTAATTGACAGGGAGAACTATAAGTCACTTCCCACATTAAATATTTCAAAACAATCAACAGGGTATATAAAAAACTTACCACAAATAAATTCTTCAAACTACGTGACCTGTTCATTCACGCAAAGATAATAATAATATTACAGAATCAGCTGCATCACACACAGAAACCCCACATAGCACACTCCAACTCCGAGGCTGGTGTGTATATTCAGTTGAACAATACGACACAGAGATAGGAGCAGATGACTCTCATGAAAGTGAAATATTTGATGGTGTAACGTATTTTCTAAACTATCAATTTACAACATGCATAGTAAAATTTCCCCAATATCTCTTTCAACCATTTGACCCGGGTGCAATTGGTGGTAAAAAGCTTTCTTTTTCAACTCAACATCAGAAGCGTCACAATACAAAGAATAACGATACTGAAGATAGAAAACATTGCTTATTGTAACAGAAGGGGACACTAAAAACGTTTCGGAATTCTACAGATTCCATCTTCAGTATCTAAAGCAAATTATAAGAATTACATAATTTCAAAGTATATAACTAAAGTACATTGCTGCAAAAACGATAACTTAATCAAAACTAAAACACATAGAAAGTGAGAGCGTAACAAACAAAAATACTGTGCATATTTTAAAATGTGCAATTTAAAACAACACTACATGGTATTTAGTGTTGGTGAAAGTTGTTTGATGTAGAGGGTTTCTTAGTCAGTTTATGTCCTGTTTTTCACTATGTTGGCGTATAGAGGAAGATGAACTTTTTGTGTTTTCATGGAAATTCCCATATGTTCATTGGCTCTAACTAGTTGATGGCGTTTGGTTTTGCCAACTTAGGAGGCCTTGCATTCTCCGCACATGTATATATATGAACAAAAAGAAATTATGAGAAGGTCTTTAATACAGAAAAAACTGTATGTGTGTTTAAAAACTAATCTCAAATCAACTTAGGGTGTGTAACGAAGAATTACACATTTAATTTGATTTTTTAAAGTTTTGTTTATCAATGTATGGAAGACAAGAGTATATAGTAAGTTTGGGTACAGTTGGTAGTCTACGTGGATTTGTGAGTTTCTTAGTTAGAAAGCTATTAGTAATCTTTAAAATAAACGTTATGAGTAGCCTATCGTTTTAGAGCATCCTGTATGAGAGAAATTCCTGAGTGTAAAATATGGTATGTGGAACACAAGTTGTAAGCTCTGTTTAATAAGCATGTTACAACATTTCTTTTGTATGTGAATGGAATAACGCTGTCAAATTGTTTGAGGGATCCAATAAAGATATTTTTTCTGCATATTGATGTACCAAATCCACTAGTGTTACGATTAATGAGGATGTCTAAAAAGGTAAATTATTATTATTTTCAACCTCACAAGTGAATTTAATGGCAGGATGTTGTGAGATGAGGTATTCTCAAAATTGTGAGTAGTAAACCTTATTGTGAAAAGAATAAAAGTATCGTCTACATACCTTCTGTAAAAGATAAGTCTGAAGTCAGTGGGGCAGGTGTCGAGCCATTTCTGTTCGTGAGAAATATGTTAGCTAACACTGAACTCAGTGGGGAGCCATCGCTATGCCAGCTATTTGTTGTTGAATAGGAAATGTGAATTCTTGGTCTAGCATGGTATAATTTGAGGTTCAGCAAAGTCATTCAGCGAAATATCTTTACGTGAAAGTTCAGATATTCAAATAACAATAGTTTAATTTAGAGTTATATTTATCAAGAGGGATGTAATAACGAAGCTAGCCATAACGTGGTTTTTTGAGGGGGGTGGTTGACATAATTCACGTGCAAACTGGAAAGAATCAAGAGTAATGAATTCATTGGTAGTGAGTAGCTGTAGTACAGATGCCAGGAATATCACAAGTTTGTAATGTGGTTCCTGAAGGCTGAAAGAATGGGTCGGAAGGATGCCTGCTTTATGAATTTTAGGAAGACCATATAAGATACCACGACGTGAGTCTGTTGAACAATGAGGCAGCAATATTTTCGGATACGATATTTTTTGTTTTTAAGTTCTCTTGGATATCTTTGGATTTTTTTCCTCACGTTCAATGATAAGGGACAAAGAGTCATTGTTAATGAATTTGAAGTTAAGTAGAGTCGTTATGAATAGCTCGCATTTTGCTCAAGCAGTAATTGTTGTTAAGAATAACGATAGCACTGCCTTTGTCGGGCCGTGTAATGTGAATATTTTTATTTAGTGACAATTCTTTTAAAGCTGAGATTTCTTCAGGGCTTAGTGGGTTAAGATTTCTCTTAGTATTGAAATTATAAAAAGTAAAAATAAAGGAAAGTTTTTATTTTAGTAATGAAATTATCACTGGATTGAACAATAGTTCCCTTATTGTACATAGGAAGGTCTTTTAGGTTTCTGTATAGCAAATCGAAAGAGTAAAGAAAATTAGCCAAATTCAGTTTATGTGGTGGAAGAGAGAATTTAAAACCTTAAGCTAGGGTGGATTTACACTGATTATTTAGTGTAAGATTACTTAAATTAACAATCAGGTTCTCAAGTTGGCAGAAAAGCTGTTAGTCAGTCTGTTCAGCTTCAAAGTTTGGACATCTTCAAGTCAGACAATTGTTTTGTCGTTGCAATGGCTCTACTTGTTTAGTTGTTGGGTGTACTCAAAATTGCTAATGATGTTTCGAAGATTAGTAGTGTACATATTGGACTTTTCAGTAAGCTGTCTGATCTTTCAGTGTTTTAGTCTCTTATTTGACAAATCCGATAAGCTGACGAATTTTGCTAATTTCGGTTTGGTAGTTTAAAGTGAAGAAACTTTGGAATGACTTGTTGGAGCTTGCATTCTGAAAGGAAGCAAATGTCAAGGTTGACTTTTTTAATTTTAAAGTCCCATTTTTCACAGGTATGGTATACATGCAGCTATTCGTTTCCATGTCATCGTATCAGGACATTAGCAAATGGTGTGTATGGAAGAAAACAAAGTTTCACGGTAATAGGGATAACGATACATAAGATAAACAACATTGTTTATTACAACAGAAGTGGACAAAGATATACGTTTTGAAAATCTACAGTTGGTTTCAATGGTAAGCAACAGTCAACAAGCTGGATTTATAATGAAGAGTATGATCCAGAACGTTATTTGAGGTGAATTTAGAAATGCCAGTATGTTCTCGGTACAGATTGATTCCACACAAGACATCACTACAACTAACCAATGTGCTATGGTAGTCTGTGTTTGTTGATAAAGTAATTGAGAGGATGTTAACTGTCTCGTTCTCTCCCACAGCCACAGTGGTAGTGAAAAAGGACTGATAAATCTAGTAAAAAGCGTATTTGGAGATTACAACATTGATATCAACTAGTGTCTCAAACAGCAAAGATGGAGCAGCAGCTTGTCATGGGCAGTACAGTGGCTTTCAAACAAAGCTCTTTTCCGTCGTTGTTACAAACTTCCACATGTGGTGCTATGCACATGTACTCAATTTAGTTATATAGACTCGACAAAGGTTTGTGTAGCAGCAATATCATTATTCAATCTGTTGCATAAAGCTAGATTTCTTTAAAAGTTCCTACAAGTGAATGGATATTTGGAAAAAGGAAATTGAGAGGAAGTTATTGGCAGGCAAACTGAAGGGAATTAGGCTTATAGATGGAACACATTGATCATGAAAATCAAGTGCATTATTAGCTGTGTTCAAAAATCTACAGACCAGTCCAAAACTGTTTTTCCAGATCTGATCAAATGTCTAGTTATAATTCACCATTCAAAGTTACGTGATGCTACCACGAAAATAGGGGCCAGAGGAATGTTGAAGGGCTTTCTGAGGTATGGAATAATTTTGACCACTCACACATTCGTGTTCAATTTCCATCATATCACAGCTGTATCAGAATATATTCAAACAAGTGGATTTGATGTAGTTCAGATTTGGAAGCAAATACAAGAGTATACAGTTCAACTAAGAACACTGAGGGACAACGTGCAAAGTCCTTTAGCTGGAGAAGGGGCCCAATTGTTCAATACTTTAGACCATCCATCCTGATACTGGCAAGTCTAGACTTAAGATTGCTTTCAGCACAAAAGATAGCTTTATCAAAATTATCCAACAGAAAGGCCCTTTATATTTATGTCAGGAAAAGTCTTTGAGTCGAAACCCTTCATTTCAGATAGAGCCGACCATGTTTTGTCAGAATTCCTATTGCTTAATCAAATACCACGTTGAAAGTATCAATTTGTATGTATGATGAAACAGGGTCTGATGAAGGCGAAACAACAACACATTCTGAAGATGTTGTTTCATTGTACTTAGCTATTCACTATCTTTTCTTTCTGACAAGGAATTCAGCTGACACCTTGACTTCATCACATTGCTCAACCTCTAACAGATCTGGCCAATCAACATTGCACAAAATTTCCTTCATTTGGTAGCTCATCCACAAGCTGTACATGACCCCAGGTTCTCTGTGATCCATGGTTGTCTTGGCAAGTATACTTTCTGGCTGAAAGGTTCATCACTGCCACATTATTCACCTACTTCACAATTTCATGTCTGCCATTTCACTTACTAATGAGATAGCTTCAGGTGGTAAAGGTCACCCACCGATGGCACCTTCAATCTCTCCTCAGTATTCTTGGCTAGATTTGACCAGAGCTAGTGTTGGGTTACATCGGCTGGCAAAGGTTTGGGAGTCCTATATAGTCTGCCCCATTCGATCCCAGACTCTCCACATGCCAAACCACCACTACTGTCCTCAGTCATTCATACTTCTCACACACTAAGATTGATTCTCAGAAAACAATGTGAACAGCAGTTATGGATACATAAAACATCAATAGCTCTTCTTCTTGAGTTGTTGGCTGCGATGAATTAAAAGTCATGACCCTTTGCAGCAATGTCCATGAGAGAACTTCTCCTAGATTCGATGACAATCCGCTCGTACAAGTGCCTTCCTTTAGCAACCAACCCCTACTCTCAGTCATAAATCCTTCAAGTTGTAGAATATGCCAATTGCGACAATACGGAAGCAATTTTTAAATTAATAACACAAAAGCAGGAGAAAAGGGCAATGTTAACATGTCAACAGAAAACAGAAAACTTTGACAATAACATATATTATGGTCACAGTAACAAAATGTTCTTTTTCCTCTCCACTCGTTGGCATGTTAAAGTAAAACTGATTATTTCTATAGCAATAGGATAAGATCCGTTAAATAACAACATATCCAACAAGATATCTACTTCAAACTAATACTGTATTTCTCTGAATACCTCAGTTTGTGAGAATGAAATAAAAATACTGGACATAATGTAAAATACAAAAAATCACAATCTTTATTCCAATTTAGCAAAAACATGGCGTATGTACGTGCTTTGGACGATGAGAAATATTGCTTTTACTAGATTGTAATTATTCTCTTCAACTGATTAGGTCAAGAACACCTACCGGTCTATTCATTCACAGGTAATATCGTACTTACCTAGAGCGACAAGTGCTACTCATGTCACTAGTCATTCTCGGCTCTGAATATCGAGATATCACCTGATCTACCATTGAAGGATATTGCTTTCTACATTAGTTTACAGCGTGTAGCATTACAGTCATGCTTTCATGGGTAGAATAAGAGTGACCTGAACAGAATGACAAGTCAACAAAGACAGCTAGAACAACAAAAACAACAAAAAACTTAATGACTTTCTTGAACATGTGTTATATGAAAACCTCACATATTCAAAATAACTTATAAATTTACAATAACATTATATCAAAATAAGAAGTTAGATAATCCATGGTATGTCTATATACCAAAGTATTTCGAACTATTAGTCCTGTTCACCGCCCCCCCCCCCCCAATTACACAGCGGCATGTCTGCGAACTTACAACGCTAGAAACCGGGTTTCGACACCCGTGGTGGGTAGAGCACAGATAGCCCATTGTGTAGCTTTGTGCTTAATTAGAAACAGACAAATAAATCCTGTTCATCTGAAGAAGAGATTCCGCCCGAAACATACTGCATTTAAAAATAAAATAACAATTGATTTGTGTTGAATTTTACCATTTCAATGTTTTGATATAAAACTAAGTAGTATTCGAGAGATTTGCACTAAATATCCTCGTGACGTCACACATACGACAACAACCAACCAAACAGCACTGGACTAAAGTGAACAATATGCTTTATTGTTGTGTAAATGATAAATAACGTAGTAATTTTTAAGCTATATTAGCTTATAGTAAAAACAAAAGTTGGTGAATATAAATGACATCTAACTGATACATATAGACAGAGCATATAAAAAAAAAACATTTATATAACTAAATTTCAATCAGTACAGTTAGTAAATATTTATGTAAGTTAAATTCCAAGGTACGTCACGTAAAATGTACAATATAACAGTAGCATATACAAGCAAAAAATATTAAATTACTGTTTTCATTAATAAGGGCATTAATATATAAAATGAGATAGAGAGACATATTATAGAAATATAATCAATAAACTTACGTTTAATAAAGCGGCTGTAAATGTAACAATAAGTTTTCAAAACTAGACCAGAAATAAATTTGTCCGCGAGACGATTTTAACATGATCAATCTTTATTGCTATTTATTGCCGGATTTAGATATCTTATACAATACAATTCTTCAAGTTTTCTGTCACATTTTGTGTATGTAAACATTTTAATCTTTAAATAGGTTTATTTAAATGTTTATGTACATATGTAATATAACTAACATTTCATGCAATTTAAACATGTGACAACGGGATAGATTCTTAAAGGATTTTCAATTTCAACCACCAGCCAGCCTCACTTGTGAAAACAGCTGATAACAAGTAAAATCATGTGATTGTATAAGACTTAGGTGTGTTTAACAAATATACAATATTTACACTTTTTACTGATGTTATTAACGTACAATACTTACTGTATTTACTGAAATTACTATCAGTTTAAACATATTCATTGTTACAATAATAAAACACGGATTACTAAAATATTATTTGCATATTATTTAAATAATTTTTCAAGTTACAGATTTAAATCATTCACATTTTTACTAAAGATTATCTCGACTTCATGTGCGTTGTTTCTTAATATTCTGAAATCAGTGGTCTATTAAATTTTATACAATCAGTAGCGAACTTACGTGAAAACTGTGTTTCTGATAATCCGTCTCCATGACAACCAATGGAATGATGGCGAGGGATATTGCCATTAGGTTCACGTCTACAGGAACAAGAAACGGTCTTCATAACATAGATATTTTGATAAGAAATCGTATGTTGTCACTCTGAATAATCTGGAACCCAAATGTCAGCTTTTAATAAACGAAATAAACGCGGGATTAAATCCTGTTAAGCTAACCTACGAATTCAGTATAGTGACCATCAAAACGGTATCATTTTCACTGTAGCGTAGAGCTTTAAAGATGCTGCTGCGGCAAAGAGTGTTCGGCCTTGCAATTGCGCCTGCGTCGCATCCTTTCTCAATGCGTCAAGAGCGACTGTGGCCCGGATGCTGCACTACCCGATTGTTGTGAGAAGACAAACGAGATTAAATATTGCACGAACCTGACGCGACCAACTGCACTGACAATTCGTGTGTAGGTATGATGAAGATAATTATTTTCTCCTTTCAGTGTACGTAACTTAGATTTGTGTACATTAGGAATTTTGTAAATAAGAAAATTTCGATTTTATCAAAGTTTACAATTACCGAAGTGGCTCGGCTATAACTGAAAAGAAGACTTTAATAGAAAATGTGTCATGTGAGCGTATTTATTATTGTTACAATGACATTACATTCAGTGATAAAGTAATAGTGGGCTTTCAACAAAAAGGAATGTATAGTAATGGAAAAACGGTATCCTCGATGTTAACAATAATAAAATTAGAATAAATATACTCTGACACATATCTATATACATATATTTTGTGTTTGTATTAATAGGCATTATATTTTATATATAGGTATATGCATGTAATATCGTATTTAGATTTACACATGTGAGAAAAAACAAAAAGTGTCTCAACCATCACTCCACTCTTGTCAATAGCCACATACATTAACCAGAAAAGAACACCCAAATTAAGTGAGATAGAAGTTGGTACCTGTAGAGACTTTCAATTAACTCCAAACCGTTTTAATGTTAATTCTCAACATTTACATCCATATAGGAGTTACTAAGTAAAATGCACTTTTTTTCTTGAAAATAACGAATATTAACTCCAGGAAATTAGGTTCAGTTGTTGTAATATTCAATGTTTCGGATTATGTCTTTATCTAGGACTTTCTTGAAAACGTAAAGGACTCAGTAAAACGTAATCGAATGTTCTTGATAAAAACGAAATGACGTATATGATTAAATAAAATGTAAGCTAATGTCTATATGTATACTAAGATATAATTGATAAAGCCGAAATGACATACAAGACTCAGTATAAGTAAACTGAATATCCCTTAAGGACAACAGGGTGTCCTTGATAAAACTGAAATGACGTACAGAACTCAGTAAAACGTATACGAATATCATTATATGCATTAAGATGTTCTTGATAAATCCAAAATGATGTACTGGACTCAGTAAAACGAAATCTAATGTCTGTATGTACATTAAGATGTCCTTGATAAAGCCGAAACTTTGGATACTAAAAAACTAGCCTAGTTTCTTGAATTAATGGTCGTTTATTTATTAGAAAATGGTATAAATAATCCAGTATACACTACAACATTTAAATCGAAACAAGAAATACACATATGTACTGCCTTACGTCAGATTCTTTTAACCATGTGAATATTAGCAAAGACAAAACTATAACTCTGGAAAATTTCAAGTTTTCATATTTGTATCTATACATAAACTTTCGTACCCATTAAGACAAGCCAGTGTATCTATATACACGCGTCGTAGAATGTTGATTATTTTAGTGAAAAACTACCACAGGTGTGCTTTCAAACCAATATACAAAAACTAGCATAGGTGTGCTATCAAACCAATATACAAAAACTACCATAGGTGTGCTTTCAAACTAATATACAAAAACTACCCTAGGTGTGCTATCAAAACAATATACAAAAACTACCATAGGTGTGCTATCAAACCAATATACAAAAACTAGCATAGGTGTGCTATCAAACCAATATACAAAAACTAGCATAGGTGTGCTATCAAACCAATATACAAAAACTACCATAGGTGTGCTTTCAAACTAATATACAAAAACTACCATAGGTGTGCTTTCAAACCAATATACAAAAACTAGCATAGGTGTATTTTCAAACCAATATACAAAAACTAGCATAGGTGTGCTTTCAAACCAATATACAAAAACTAGCATAGGTGTGCTTTCAAACCAATATACAAAAACTAGCATAGGTGTATTTTCAAACCAATATATATGACGGGGGGTGGAGAGATAATGTCCCACCCACTTAGTGAAGCTGGCAAATTGTTTCCCCACACACAACTTTTCGAAAGACGGGAATATGTTATTTTTTGGCTTAACTATTTTCCTCTCAATTATTTTTACGTAAAACCAGTTATCATGAAAAACAAAGACTGCTATGCGATCATGTGAAAACTCACGTAACATTGCAGCTGCCTCAGTCTTGGTACAGCTTGCGTGAGTATTTGAAACAGAAACAGGCAGTTGGTTACTGGCAACTAAGGAAAGAGAAGTAAGAATCGTCTGTCTAGCTAACTAAATGTATGGTTTTGAAATACTGGTAAAGTTCGATAAATTATGTCCACAATTTCCTTGCTGTAAATCTTAAATAAAATCTGAGTGGAAAAAAGGATCTAATTGTAAAAAGTAGTAGCCAGTACTCTTAATGTAAAACAACGAATTAAGGATATTTTTTTAAAACTTATTAGAAAACTCAATCTTGGACCAAAATTATAGTTTTCTAAAAAGAAATGTTTATATTATTTTGTTTATTTATTCCCATCCAGCCTTAGCTTTGGTTTTTGTTCTTATTTTTGTAATGAGTTTGTTGTCCTACAATTCAGTATGGTTAGACTTAGAGTTTGTTTACAGTCAGGAAACAAACACAATTGTTTTGTTTTTTTCACTATTAAGGCATAAAATCATTAAGTCATTAAGATATAATGGAATAAAATCGTAAAAGTATAAAGGTAAAAAATATATGAAATATTGTCGAAAATATATTGTTCGATTTGTTGTACAAATAATTTCGTGTGATGACGTAAATAAACTTACTATCATTTCTAGAAGTTTGGAAAGTTTTATGCTTTGAATTATTTATAAATGATCTCAAAAAAGTGAAACGAATATGTGTGCAAAATAATAGGATGAGTTAAGATGTATATGGAATTAAAATGTCAGTGAAGCCAAAACTTTAGGAATTGGTGAAATTGTTTAGTACTAAGACTAAAGAGTTAAAAGATCTTACATCACAAATGTTATAAATCTTCGTGATGCTGATGAAAGAGTTAGTAAAAGTAACAGCAGATATTTGTTTTCGATTTTGGTGAGTTAGGAGCTTATTTAGCTAGCAGTTTTGTGAATGAATAGGATATTAATATCCCTGATATTCCCACACATATATACACCTGG
>NW_013668892.1:101099-104040 GCF_000517525.1 Limulus polyphemus | reverse complement strand
ATTCTATACAAAAAGTGTAGCTTTATGTGGCAATGCATTCTTTGAATATTTTAAGATGAATATATAATTATTCTCGTTTAATTAATCTACTTGATTTAATTAAATATCCTCTTTCCCGCTATTAATGCTTAAACGAGAGACAACGTAAAAACCGTGGTTAATATTTATAAGTTACATACTATGAAAGCAAGAATGATATATATATATAGTTAAGTTATATATATCAAAGCATTTTTACTGAACCATCAAAATGGACCAAGAGTTAGCCATCTTAGGCATTAAATGTGTATTTTGGTTCAGAGAATTTACCAACAATGTGAAAAACGGCAAAGAGGGAAAAATGGGCATAAGCATTTTTTCGAAGCAAACTAGTGCAGTGTAAGTGTTGATTAAATTGTTTTTGATAAGATAAACTTGTAATCACAGTCATAAATATCAAATCATTACCTTCCCTTTAACAAATATTAAACATACCAGATAATTGTGGTTAGAGCATAATAAGTTTTCTTTCAATAGCAATTTTTATTTTAAAATGTTTCCATATATTTCATGCCAAAATATTATTTAGCCTAGAGAGCAATATCTTAATTTCAAATGGAGTTTGTAAAGGCTATTTTAAAGAAGTCTCACTAGAATTATATTCTTCCTCTTATTATTATTAATTATATCATTATTCCTGTTATTATTTCATTCAGTTTTACATGCTTATATATAAAGTAATAATCCCTATTTCTAAGGTGATTTAAAAAAAGGTGTTAAGGAGTTTATGGTGTTACTTGAATTTGGTATTTTTGCTGTTATATTTATTGTAGAAGGAGGTGCAGCAGCAAGCAGGTGTGAGCAACAATTCCACAAAGAAACACATTGAAAGAAAGAATGTGCAGACAGGGAAGCTAGTGATGAGGAGAGATAACTATCAGCTTAACATCAACACCTGCATTTGAGGCAGAAACCATAGAGTTAAGAGGGTCGGAGAGAAATGACTTTGCGAATACCCAACATCAGCCAAACCCAAGTTTCATTTGTTGAAAAATAGGACTTTCAATTTTCAAAAGTAATAGTTCAAAATGTTTTCCTTGTGTCATGGCCGGACGTAGGGGGAAACATTTCTGTGGCAAGTAGTTGTAGCTCCAGCACAGAAAGAAGTACAAAAATTACATGTATTCTATTCTATTACTCTATTAATAATTCGTAATACTATATATACAAAGAAAAGTACAAATCAAAGCAAAAAATTATTAAACAGTCTAATAACTGTCCAGTCACAGAATATGGTTGACGTCATCATCAAGTCCACTTAAAGCAATGACGAACTTAATTCATAACTCTTGTTTTAACTGAATAAGGTTATGACGTTTTTATCTTTGCAACATTAAATAGTTACAATTTTGCAGGACGTGTTCTACTATCATTTGTTCCACTTTCCTGAACATGTAAATAATAAAGCCCTTCTCACTGGGCGATTCTCGTTATTGGAGCCATTTTTCTGGACTGCAACATCACGTCACATTTGTTAAGTGACTAGTTGGACCTGTCAAACAAATGCTCATATAAACATTCAATAAACATTAATTATCTATATGTATTTCACCATATGTCTGAAACGACATTGCCATGTCTTCAAACGCTATAAAAAAGCACCATTTTTCTATACTAATTTCCACCCGAAATTTTTCTGTCGTATGTGGATTTTTACAGTTTACCCAATTTTACTATTAGTTATTACACATACATGACTTACAAACAGAGTTAGGCTGTAGCTCTATGACTTACATACAGAGTTAAGCTGTAACTCTATGGTTTAAATACAGAGTTAAGCTGTAACTCTATGGCTTACATGCAAATTTAGGCTGTAACTCTATGGCTTACATACAGAGTAAGGCTGTAACTCTATGGCTTACATACAGAGTAAGGCTGTAACTCTATGGCTTACATTCAGAGTTAGGCTGTAACTCTATGGCTTACATTCAGAGTTAGGCTGTAACTCTATGGCATACATACAGAGTTAGGCTGTAACTCTATGGCATACATACAGAGTTAGGCTGTAACTCTATGGCTTACATACAGAGTTAGGCTGTAACTCTATGGCTTACATGCAGAGTTAGGCTGTAACTCTATGGCTTACATGCAGAGTTAGGCTGTAACTCTATGGCTTACATACTTGCTCCTGTCATTATGATTTTTTACTTGAGTTCCACTGTTATTCGTATTCCATTATTGTTGTAAGTAATGCATCATCAACCTACACAAGCTGCAGGAAGTTTCAATACTTGGCTTACTGAATAAAATTCTGGTACACAATGTTTTCCTTCTAAAACTTGATAAAACATTTACTTTTTAAGTTGTTTAACAGTCTAGGGACATATTGCCTAGTTTTCTTTAAAAGGTCTAAGCTTTTGAGAGAAACTAATATAAAATTCTGTTTTAGAGACCAAATATATTGAGTTGACAGAAGAATTACTAATTTACTTAAAGCCATTAGTTTGTTAGAATTAGAATTATAAAAAATATCATTAGTCAGTTCTGTATCTTTGGTTTATAACTTTTAGTTTAGTACTTGGATATCAATATCTCTGTAATATTAAAATGAGTTTTAGTTACCATTACACTATTTTTACAAACTACCCAAATAGTGACAAGATAAAGTTTAACTACTCTTTTCTTAAAGTATCTATTTTTTCAACATGCATTAAATTAAGAGTGATAGTTGTTTAAATGTTTTGTTTAAAATATGGCATTATGTAGCAGTATTAAACACAAGTACAATTTAATTAATAAAATATTGAAGAGAATATATTTGCAAAGCAATTAATTTTTGGAATGTTATCTTTTGCCTTTAATAGAACACTTTGAATATATTTTTAAGAACAAATCATTTAAAACTTATCAAGTATTGCAAAATAAGTTATATTAAGTATAAAATGTTAAAACACTAAGTTCT
>NW_013668892.1:77310-101006 GCF_000517525.1 Limulus polyphemus | reverse complement strand
TTACCTTAGCATTATGATGAAATTCAACCCTTAAGAATTTAAATGAAGTTCAGAATTTACAGTTATTTTTCATTTTAAGATAATGAACAATAAAGTGAATATACTACTCAAATTCGCAATACATTAAAAATTAATTTTCTTCAAAAATATTTAAATCATATGATTTTGATATTTAAATAAACGTCCTTTTCAGGGCAAATAGATGTTATACAATGTATTAATTATAGAAATGAAAACTAATGCATAAGCAATAAATGATTTACACATAAAACGCCAAGAAATGCAAAAAGCGTGTCATGCAAATTAAATATAAAAGAGAAAATTATAATCAGTACCTTAAAGAATCCCTGTCACACCAAACATGCTCGCCCTTTATCTAGTACTACTAGTTTAGATCAGAGAAGTTGGGGGCATATCATCTGCTGATGGCGCCCCATAAGAACAAAAAAGTACCTTAAATGTGTACTTGTTTGTTTCTTTGTTTGAATTTTCGCGAAAAGTTGCACGAGGGCTATCTGCGATAGCCGTCCCTAACTTAGCAGTGTAAGACTCGAGGGAAGGCAGGTTTGGTGTGACGGGGATTCGAACCCGCGACCCTCAGATTGTGAGGCCTAAATGTGTACTAAATTGATACTTAAAAAGACAGTTGACTATAGAATAATAATGTAACTGTTTCGTTCATACAACAGATTTACTTGTAACTTTTAAGGACATACAATTAAATATAGAATAGAATGTTGATAACATATGTTAAAACAATAATCAATACTTAAAAATTCAAATGTCTCGCAGTATAATTTATAAAAGCAAAAAATAAATATTAAATATCGAAGTGATAAAGTAATCACATGTTGAAACACGCTGAGAAATACTACGATGAGCTCATCATCCTATTGAACTATCTGCCTATAGTAACACTACCATTCTTACAGCAGTGACCTTAATAAGACCATCCGCCTATAATGGCTTAGTAGCATTATCCGCTTCACCCCGTCCTTTTCAGGTCTATGCAAGTTAAATTGGTATAACTATAAAATGTACAATATACAAATTAGATGAAATATCAATCTTAAGCCATTAATTACACTATAAAATTGATGACATAATCACATGTTGAGACACATTCATATCTGTTGTCATACATCACCATATGGTGGTTCACCCGTGCACGTTCATCATTGATAACCTCATCGTCCTACCCCTTCTCCTGTAGTGTCACAATAAACGGACAGAACACAATCCACTTGTTTTAAAATAATATATTCAAAACAAGTCAAATGTATGTACAAAAAATTCGTTACACTATTGATTACCACAGTTGAATCTAGATATTTAAATAATTATATTTTTCATCAAGAGTCCACACAGGTTAAGCTACTTTAGAACCCGACTGAAAATACAAATTATTTCTTCTCTACTCTTTTATGACAATAGAATCAGTGATAAGTTCACTTACGTTACCTTGTAGGTTACCATAGTCGTATCCAGAGCTTTAAATAATTAAGTCCACACAGGCTGATTCAATTACTTTAGAACCCAATTGACAAGAATTATTCTTTTCTATCTTTGTTGTTAAAATACAAACTGTGAAATTCATTTCAAAATCACAATTATAACTGTTGGTTACCACAACTGTTTCCAGAGCTTTGAATAATTATCTACTTTTCGTCAAAGTCCACACAGGCGAGTTCAATCACTTTAAAACACCCTTTGAGAAGACAAATTCTTCTTCTTATCTCTATTATTACAATACCACTGTGAAACTCTCACTTTATAAATTGCCCATTACGGCCAAATTGACAATCACATAGTCAATCTTCACTTTCACTAAATCAACTTTTTCCTCTCTGTATTTGCACGTATTCATAACAAGCGGCTGAAAAATGTAGCTATAGATAGCCCTCTAGTAGCAGCAATATTACACATAACAAGAAAAACTTAGAAGTATCGAGTAAGAGGACGTCAACATTATCATAAAAGCCTAGTCCAACAATTAAAATACATACACAATGTGCAACTGGTCCAGAATTACGTAACGAAACTTATCATAGCTATCGCTTTTAAAATAATCAACTTTTAACATTCTTGTTATACAAACTAAATAAGCATTAAATATTAAATCACTAAATAAACTAAATAATAACTTTTAAACTAAACTGTCTTGTACATCCAACAGTGAACTTAATCTTGTGTGATTTGTTGACAAGGTAATTAGTGCATAAGCAAACCTTATTACCAGCACTTTCCAAATCAGATAAGGTTCTAAATTTCACGAAAAAGGGGATATTTTTTGCTAATTTTACATGTCCACGAAATAAGAAAAAAAAAGGTATTTTTTCAACACTGACTCTTTTGATTTGCAAGGAAGGTATCCATTTGACAGTTAACCCATGCCAATCAATGTTTTACTTTTATTCTTCATGTTTAGCCCACAATCGCTCAGCCACAAGTCTGAGGGCTTATGGTGTTAAAAACTGGATTTCGATACCGTGGTGGGCACAGCACAAAAAGCCCATCTTGTAGCATCACCCAAACTCTCTATACATTTGAAGAATGATGAGCATCAAAGCCACTTCATTTGGTCAATTTCTTTTTTTAACTAGTTTAGCACAATAGAACTGGGGATATCACCAGCAGATAGTAACGTTATAATTTTCCTATACGAAAATATGTTTCCGATAAGTACTTCCCTCCTCTCACAAGATTAGCTTATTTTGTGCTGCCCTATATATGCAAACTGTCCACAAATAGGAAAGAACTACTGTCATGCGACTCCCTCTATGCATCACTACCGAACTATCACTTCGAAGTTTGGCAGAAGACGGGATCACCGGAACATTGTCGAGAGGAAGGGTGGGGAGAGGGAAGTACCTATCGGAAATACATTTTCGTATAAGAAAATTATAACTTCCGATATGATACCTTCCCTCCACTCACAAGATTGAATCCCACATTGAAAAGGAGGATGGACCAGTGCAAGGGAAGAACAGGTGTATCCCCTAGAAACGTACAAATGACACCCCTGGAAATGAGAGAAACAGATCAGATGATCTGAGGAGAGCCACCACACCACTTCTGAAACAGGTATCTCTTCACCATAAACAGGTGGGATCAAAACATGACGGAATATAAAGGGAGTACATCTACATGGGAGAGGATAGGTCAGTAATATGACTGTAATTGTTTTTTTTAAATAAAAGCACAAAAAGAATTAAAATTGAGGCTGAAAAATTAAGCTTAATAATTGGATATGGTAGAAAATATAGGTCCTAACAATGTGGTGGTTTCTTGTGATGTTACATTCCTCATTGTATATCCCTACGAAACATGAAGGTGCGAAATTCATTGTCCTTTGTTTTTCACTAAAGCATTTAAAATTAAAAGCTTTGTTACGCCTCCAGTCGTTAGTTGATTTTCCGTAACTTCGTTCCGACGAAACTTTAGCGACACAAGTCCTTACTTAATAAAACTGGTTTATTCTTTCCGAATACAACTTTACGATACACTTAATTTCAATAGTCGCGCTATAACAAACGCTATATCTCACGTGGCCAACAATATTTTGTCCGCATACATTCAATTACTCATTACACTGTTCCCGTCACGTTGTGACCATCTTATATATAACAGACTACCCCCAATCTAGTAAATGCTAGGGCATTCACGAAGGAACAGGATATTTCTAGAAAACGTGGAGTGACACTAGTCACGTGACCTCGCTGACGCAAAACTTACATCAACTTCATTCCCGACTGTAAACGTAATTTGAAAGAAAACTGTGAATACAAGTTGAACCTTCAAAAGCCGTAAAATGATATCCACATAAGGTATACACAAAATTGGAGAATTTACGGAAGTGGAAATGGCGATTTCTTTTATCTTGATCATAAATATACTGCTTAAATGGCGAAAATGGATTTTCCATCTTTAAACCTTCAATTTGTTCATAATCTACACCTTAAAATTGAAAATATGTACAAGCTGCTAAAAAGGAAATAATTCTCTGATGATAGACATGATGTGTGATTGGTGTCATTCTGATAGCATTGCTATGAACAGTTGATCACTTCCTCAACTGATAAATGTGTGAAAGGGTATTTTACGTCAAAACTAACTAGAAAAATAAATGGATCGAAATCCCTTAATTTTCTCATAAAAGCTTCCGAGTCTTTTATAAAGGAAGCCTTTGTGACATTAAGGACAAATATTCAAAGAGTTTTCCTAGATAAAAACTTTAAGCAGAAACAAAGGGACATAACGGCTTATGGCTCTACGATAAACCATAAATTTGAAAAGTACGAGAATCTGAATGTCGCGAAAAATTAAAAAATTTACTGAAAAGTTTGCTAGATTTATGTAACCGTAATAACAAAGTTTTCAATTTGTTCTCGCGTAGACGTTATATTATCATCTAATTTAGTGTAGTAAATTCAATCATTCAAAATAATGTCCATATGATTAAAGTCGTTATAATAACCCATAAATACGGCAGATTTGCCCTTATTTGATTTTTATTGCCATTTCTTGAAGATCCTAAGACTCTTAACTCCTGAGATTTCAGGTTGGGTTTCAAACTTGAGGCCAACTTGTAGCTCATTAGTAGCCAAATAAATATAGAAATACCATTTTCTATAGATGGTATACTCATTCAAGAGGTATACTTACACTCTAAAGCGCACATTTAGTTTTTGTTTTTCCATATCTAGTAATGATTCTTTAATATTCAACAGTTAGCTCTATTAAGGCTTGAATACAATCAAAATCTATTAAGTTTCTTCTAACCGTATGCTGAAACAGAACAAATTCATTCCTTTTGTGGTCTTCGAAGATTTTATCTAAACATCTTTGTTTCATATCAAATAGGTGTCACTGAATTCAGTTTAGTTTAAAAAGTACTAATTAATGTTTTAGTTGGATTTTGGTATTCCGTCTGTTTGTTTTTGTGAAATACTATAGACCGGCAAGGTGACTGTGACGGACCTCCGCTTGTCTGTGGACTGATGGTTGAGAAACAGTGATGTAAAGAATTAACAACTTTTCGTAAAATATTTTTTGAACAAATTAACCAACATTTTAAACTTTTGGACTAAGATTTTATTCTTAGTTTCTGTTTGAAATATTTATTCATCTGGACATAACTATTTGCTACATTAAGACAATGACACTGACTTTTCACACAATTGCTAAAAAAGTCAGTCAGTGTCATTCTCACATTTCAATGTAGATAATTATTAATATGAATAGGTTTCAACCAATTAATGTTTTAAAACAACTGTCAAATTCTTAGTGGTAAAAACCCTAAAACGAGTAAGCAGAATATTTAATATTTCTTTAATATATAAAATATTTAGATGACACTATTCAAACCATTAAGCCACTGTAAATCATTCAGTTTATCTCCTACCCATTCTCTAGTGGTGTTGTGGTCAGGTAAACTCGGCCCTCATTGGTGAGAGAGAGATGCATTTATGTGGATGATAATATTTTCCAGGTAAACCATTGTTACTTTAACTTCTGCCTCCCCCCCCTCCCTATTTATCTATCGAAAGTTTGGTGTTTGAATAGAATCTGAGCGTTCATTATTATACCTTTCCTTTAGTTAACTTTAGAATACTACTTTTACGGTTCTATTTGTTTTGCCACTGAGGAAGCCAGTAATGTAAGGATTTTATTATCCATGTAAAGTCGAAACAGCTTAGTCTGCTGTCTGATCATTTAGCCGATCAAGTGATATGTCAACTTCCATCTCTATCTTGTTTGGTTCATGATAAGATGCCATACGTGGGTTACTAGATTATAGAGTGTATTCTAAAGCTTTATATATTTTTGCATAGAATAATAAAAAATAGATAATCAAAGATCACGAAGACTGTTTTGCTCTATCAAATTATGATAAAAATGATATAGTTACTGCTAGAATTAGGTAGGCGCTAGGCTTGTTGAAGAAAGATGGTGGTGAACGAAAATAAGAAATCTCGGTGTTGGCTATTCGCCGGTTTTCAATTTTTGGATGCTCTGGATATTGGAAAAGTAGCATATACACCGAAGTGACTCTTCATATCTAGCTTCTGACGACCTATAGAGAAGAAAAGCTAGATGATTTTTGTATTTCTTTAATACGGGCGTCCGTGATATCCTTACATATAGAGTTACAGCACACTCTCTAATACTATTCCATCCTTTTTTGGTTATTTGTATCAAGACCAAAGAAAAATTAATAAATGTGTCCTAACCTTTAGTAAAAAAAGTGCACTATGCAGATAATATAATTGTAACCCTATTATAAGTAAGAAAAAGGGATACATTTTTTCATGCGTATTCAATGAAAGTTTTCAAACTTTCTGCACAAAACTTCTCAATGAGTTCTCTAGCACTATGAAGATAATGATGCCATTTCAAAATATATATTTGGTAAGACTGCCTATGTACACAGAATGTATATAGAATAAACTTACAGGACAAAGAAATAAAACCATCAAACTTTCAGAAGATATTGTAAATAATACAGAAGAATGTGAAGTATGTTTCTGTGTGAACTTCAGATGAATGGATGAGGTAATATGCAGCACTGATGCCTTTTTCTAGCTGAACATGAAATAACGTCAATGCACTGGTAAAATGGCATAGAAGTATTGACAGATAACAGTGGATGACAAGACGGTTAAATAACGAAACCTCAACCCTGAAGACTCGGTATGACTTTGGTACACTCTGGAAAATGCCATAAGTTGAAATCACATGCTGTTGACAAAATTCCAATACATTTGTTAGACAGGTTGGGGGATTGTTGAGTCAGAGGTCAATACGAGCAATCTGTGACATATTATCTTGACTAGCTGGTGAAATTCAATATGCTGAGATACCTATGTCTTACAACAGTTGGCTGACTGTAGAGCAGTTCAATTATTCAAAGGATCAAATATGCTGTCAAAATCGGTGTCCAACTTGTAGTTGGTATTAAAATTCATCAGTTAAAGGTATTGCTTTGTGACCACAGGTTGAAGATGTGCGTGGTTGAGAAAACCCAAAAGCCAAAAGAGACTAGCAATCCATGCAATGCAAGTTGAGGATTGGAATTATAGAGTGATATAATGGAGCAGACTATCCAAGATTTTCTCATTTACTTTAATTAAGATGGTGTTGGGATCAACAGTTTAGATGGCTACAGATTTCAAAAGCCAAAAGGTAGTTACGACCCTCATTTCTCTGGGGTATTGTTTGTTTCTATCTAAGCACAAAGCTACACAATGGGATATTAGTGCTGTGCACATCACAGGTATCAAAATCCGGTTTTTAGCGTTATAGGTCTTCATATTTACTGCTGTGCCACTGGTGGGCCTGGGATATTGAGTAGGCTCTCATAATAACATATGTACAGGGTATTTTGTATTAGATAATTAATTACAGCAATTAAGGCAGTGGTATGTTTAGTATGGCTATGAGGTCAATCCTTACTTTCAGAACAAACGAGTGATTTGATATTTCTGTAGTACAGACCAAGAGAGACTCACGAGGTCACTATAGCTAGGACAGCTACAGCTAAAACCTGTTGGTTATCATATTTATTAATTATTACTAAGTATTCTGATATATCAAAGACTCAGGTTGGGGGTTGTGATAAAAACTGAAAATTTTTTTCCTGAGACACGACCTAAAAGGCTTACATGTAAATATTTGTATGTGTTGACTTGTGTTGCATGAAAGAACTTGTTAAATCATACTTTTGGACCTGCTAGTTCAGAACTAGTCTTCCTAGTATGCAGAAATAGAACTATGCTCCAACACTGCCTAAGACTTGTTAGACTTGGTGCAGGCAAATGTTTTGGTTAATTAGATACAGTTGTATTCTTGGTGTTGAAAACAACATTGCAGCCCAAGCAGGCTATTCATCATGACAGCAAGGAGATTTTCATTGTAATTCTAAATATTGCCCACACATTACAGTATATGTGTATTAGTGTTTACTGTTGTTTACACTGTGGATTGTAATCCACGGTGCATGAATTGTAATAGAAGGGCCTGTTTCTGCTATATTTAAACATTGGTTACCTTATTTTAGTATAATGCCAAAAACAGTTTGGTTTTTTAGCTTATAAATGGTGGCGCAGCAACACATGACAAATGCACACGGTGGTCTGCCATAATGGCGAATGTTTATTGTATATGTAATGTTGGTGATCTGCCATATATATGTTCAATTTAATATGACATGTATGATAGTATACATGGGCTATATGTATGTTATATACGTGTATGTGTTTAGTTTTATATGTTTTATCATGTACAGATATACAAATGTACAAAAAGAACATTGTTTTTAGGCAACTAAGAATCTGGATTGAATATGG
Source organism: Limulus polyphemus (assembly GCF_000517525.1). Classification (NCBI taxonomy): domain Eukaryota; kingdom Metazoa; phylum Arthropoda; class Merostomata; order Xiphosura; family Limulidae; genus Limulus; species Limulus polyphemus. The sequence continues at coordinate 92,658 of NW_013668892.1, read as the reverse complement.
AGATGTTTTGGCTTGGTAAAGACCAAGTAATTACCTTAGATCAGTATTTCTCAACTACTGGTCTGCCATAACTACCTTAATAGTCCGTGGGATTTCACAAAACCAAGCAAAAAAATCTGACAGAATATTCATATGTAAATCATAGTTGTTTTGTTATTATACTAACATTTTAGTGGTCTACGACCATTTATGGAGACAGCATACATGTACTTCTTACTCAAGGAGACCAAAGTTGTTGGATAATCCATTAGAGGCTATCGCCCCCTCATCTACGTATATATGCACACTTTTTTTGTTTGTGTGTGTGTGTGTATGTCTAAATATTGTTTTCACTGTCCAACAAACGTGTCCAATCTGTTTATTTCTCACGCATTTTAAAACTCAGTCGGGTGATCAAACATAGATTACTCTCCTTATCTCCTGATTGGATCTCTGTTAATTTCGGGCCTAACTATCCGATACTTGTAGAGAAATAGTTCACTTAAAAGTACCACAAGTAGATAGGGAGAGACATTTTGCTTAAATCAGGAGTTATTGCAGAGCTTCTGTCTCAATAATGTATGGACTCTCCCTGATTGATCTCTTGGAGAGTTTAAATGAATGATTATCACTGAAAGAATGGCATTATTATACGTTTAGATGGACTCTCCATGACTAAAGGGAGGATTGGTTTGGCACTTCTGGTGAATACCTTCTGCCATTTAGAGCTATTTCCCCAGCAAGTGATACAGTGGGTACCCAAGCATAAAAGCTAATTCAGCCATTATTTCGTGTAACCAATGAGTGATATGAAGTATCTTCCTTACTCTCTGATAGGCTTTTGATAAGCTAACAATATCCAGAAGTATGGATTATGTTTTGTGCTTACTACTCAATCCTCAAAGCTAGGTAGTTGGAAGCTTACTGATCAAAATGGTGTAGTGATCCATTCCTTTCTTAGCCTCGAAGGTTAACTTAAGTATCGTGTATTTACTACACAGTATGGTTACTGTTTCATTCTTGACAGTTAGGACATTCGCTTACCTGTACAATCATGGACTGAAATGAAATGCTGAACTTGGCTTTCAAAGCTATCGAGTGATTTTGATATGTAGAATTATACTATAGAATTATCACTCGATTAGCAACAGTTTGAATATTAATGTGACTGAAAGGGCATTACTACCCGATACTGGTTAGGTTTTTCTTCGATCATTCTTTACAAAACATACGTAAGATTTACAATAAATAATGGAGTCAAGCTTTCTGTTTTTAATCTTGGTAATTAGACTTTTAGTTCAAAAGACTCGATTCTTCTAAACTTTGCTAATCATTATATATTTTGATAAGTCTGACGTATAAATGAGTTGAGGTTGACGGCCACTAGATGACACCACCATTGCAGCAGAGTGTAGCTTTGGCAGGTAACTCGAACATTACCAAAATTGTTTATGCAGTAGCTAAAGGTGAGCAATATAAACAAACTATCCTATAGCCCTTCAAAAATGACGAGGCAAGTACTACCACCCCCTACCCCATAGTATAGCCTAACCTCACATTTCATAGATAACTGAAATAAAGTTTGTGAAATCAAATTTAATCAACAAAGAGGCAGAAAAGTGCAGTCGAGGCAGTCAAATGTCAGTAAATTCCTTTGTGAGCCAATCAAAATTAAGATCATATATGAAATGAATTTGTAGCGTATTCATAGAATAATTATTGCTAAAAATCAGCTAGATTAACAATTTCTAATATATAGAAAAGCCAGTGCGTTTTGGTAACACTACGTTCCAAAAATGGCTTTTTATGCCGTGTTGCCTTGCAACGAGACTATAACCTAATATTGTTGTTAGTCTATGTACTAAAAGTATAAAATGAAATGTATAGACATCAAAACTGGAAAAATATTTGCTGATTTTTTTCATTTAGAGTTTCCATTGATTAAAGAGGTTTTATTTTTTATTTAAAACATTAGTGATATAACAGAAAATAGCTTAATTCAGAAACGATTTAGTTTAAAATTGAATCGATATATTTACTTTCATGATAAATTTTATGCACTTGGCTCTAGGCTAAGTGATCCTACACTACGTCTTTATTTTAGGGTTATTATGCCAACACTCACTACATTATAAGGTTTCATGGTACTACCACTCCTCATGGGCCCCCTTGCACCCTCCTCATTAAAATCGTAATGGACAGACAGTAATCGAACTATTCTATCTGGATAAATGTTTTTCAGCTTTGATGACTCCTCCTATTTCGAGATATCAAGTGTGATGTGACACATACTGGCTTTTATATGCGTCAGAAACACAAGTCTGGAACAAACACTGTAGATACGTTACGTGGAGTCGTTTATGATTGTTTTAAGACATTTTAACACACACGAATCAATTGCATAAGAAATGTAGTATTAAATAACAAGGAAGTAAGAAGAAAACAATGAGAGCACAGAGACAGGATTTGATCACAATGAAACTAGAAATTATAATTGGAAAGTACAGTGTACATGTGATTTTCATTAACACAGAGGGAATGTTTCAATTTTGATATTGATATATCCTGCAGGTATTTAATTTTTCGTAGAGAAGACAACAGTAACAAAAAGACCCACAGTATGGCGAAAAAGAGAGAAAACACAGTTTTGCCTATGGTTTTAAAGAACAGTTTTACTTGGGGTTCTAACCTGGTTTTACATGGCGTTTCTCAAAAACTTGCAATGATATTTTAACTTGTTCAAGTAGAAATATTAATGAGTGTGTGAAATTGTCAGCAGTACAAGAAATTCACAGGTGTCATAGATATCATAAATCAATATATTTGGTGCACCCGTGTTTTATTTGGTTGTGATAGGAATATTTTCAGACATGCAGACTGAAATATTTAAAATAAGGAAACAGTTTTAATGACTATTTTCTAAACATTGCTTCATTATGAACTGCAGTTTTCAAGCATGAAAGCTGTATGTGTGATAGGAAACTATTACATAATCTGTAAATGAAAAAAATCCCTTAGGAATATCAATGAAAACAATGACAAAGACTTGTAGTTAAAAGCGAGATTAGTATCGCCTAACCTGAACCAGCTCGACTGAGTATGAACCAAGTTATATCTATATGACAACGAAATGTTAGGCTAGGAATGAGAATGGATAAGAGTGTTTGTGTTACCGTTGGTTAGCGGGAGCACTATAGGATAGCATGACTATCAAATGAAAACCCAGAAATTGAGAAGTTCTCACGTTTCCTGGACACATGTTCTGGGGACCAGGACGGGCGTGAGTACATGATAAGCCCTAGCATTATGAACACCTTAATGTGACCCGTGTTAAATTATGTTTCTTTGTTAAAGAGTTGTTACAACTATATTGTAAGTAAGTGTTTATCAGGAGCGAGAAAAAGTTAGCACACTCCTTGACCAATGCAGATGTATGAATTTTATTATTTTGAAAGCTGAAATTAATTGTCAGCTTGAGGACAAAACAGAAGTAAAGGGGGAAGGAAAAAAGAAAAATAAGAATACCATTTGCTTTTTCCCTTCTTACTTAACTTTTTTAATTTCTCAATTATTCTGATATGTGCGGTTTTCACATAACATATGGTCAAGAAAATTTAAATGTCTCTAGCTACCTTTTGTTTCATTTTCATTCTCTTGAGATAACACCTGTTCAACTCATGTATATATATGTCTATGTGTTTGGAAGTGACTGAGGCTGCAAAGGTGCACCTTGTGCATGAATGCAATTAGCAGTGTCCACCAAGGGTAGGTCAGATGATGCCTCAGGGTTATAAGCTTCAATATATTTGAATGAGAATGACTAGTCACGTGTATAGTGCTAGTAATTTTAGCAATCCTGGATAATTATGACATATCCGAATTACGTAAGTAATGTTAGATTTAAATAGTCTGATATATGATCTTGACATATACAGTTTGGTGAGAAAATAAATTATGATCCAGTAAAAGCAACTGTCATCATCATAATCAAATATACACACACACTGTCTTTGTGTTAGTAAATAAAAATTGTCAATTGTGTCTTAGATTGTGTCCAATCTCTTTATTGCATTATTATGAATTCAATTTCAGAGAAATTCTGAACTACTCTGCAATAAATATCTTGTCAAACTTCCTGTTATTTAGCTGACCTATCACATTGCACTACGTAAGATCAGTTTTTACCTGAGGATGCCAAAACACCGTGTTTTATATCTCAGTGTGGTTTAAGTTCACCATTATAACTGCCAGCTTTACCAAACGTAACACACTTCAACATTTTAAGTAATAGTCTCTGTTTGTATGAAAAGCTCTGCTATTTTATATATCACATTCATGTACATAATTAGTAAACGAAACTTGTTCAAATATATAACAGAAAATGGCTTTTGCTTTCACAGTTACATTGAATCATCACATAATAATCAATATGTACTTGCAGTAAGTGATGTCAAAATTCAACAGCTAACGCAGTTTTCACAGCAAACAATGCAAGCATAGGTTATGCCAAACATTTTATTAGATTTTAGGTACCATCTAAAGATAGCACTAAAATAAACACAATTACTGACAGAAATAAGAAGAAATGGCTTATCTTGTTATAAAAAAATCCATCCATATTATACACTATTCTACCAAAAGTAATGAGGCACATTTCTGATTGCAGGAAAATGGATGTGACGACGAAAAATGCAAGTAGTTTGGCCTATAAAGGTGATCAGCGGTTCGCTCAAAAGTCATTTCGAACTTGTACGCCAAACAATGAGTACACGGAAAGAGCTAACAGAGTTTTAGAGGGGAAGGATGGTTATTTATCATTTGGAGAAAATGTCTGTATATGCTATTGCGCAACAATTAAATATTCCCAGATCACTATTGACAAAGTGCTAAAAAAATGGAAGTCAACAGGAGACAATGAGCACAAGAAACGACCAGTTAAGCGTAAAATACTGCCTGACAGGAGCCAATACACCTTGAGAATGCTGGTTACTTGATGTCCCCGTCAGACCTCAGACAATCTGTGTTTGGAGATGCAAGCAGCCACAGGCAATCCTATAAGTGTTTTCACGACACGTCGACAGGTGCATGCCATGAATTTTTACGGAAGAGCTGCACCCCACAAGTCGATGATAACAAAAAACAAATGCACACCATCAATTGGCATGGTGCAAGGCACATCGAATTTGGATCGTGGATCAATGGACATAAGTCCTGTGGAGTGACGAGTCACACTATATGTTCTTCCATTATGATGGACGTGTTTTGGTATGGAGGATGCCTGGAAAACGCATATTACCTGAGTGTGTTGTCCCAACAGCGAAGTTTGTTGGTGATGGTATCATGGTATGGCGGTGCATCTAGTGGTATGGACTAGGTCCACTGGTTGCAGTGCATGGATCCATGAATGCTGAGTCCTACAATGATATTCTGAACAATTCTGTGTGTCCAACATTGTGGCAATTTTATGGCACTGGCCCTTACACCTTCCAGCTCATGTCACAAAGAAAGGATTGTGAACGCGTGGTTTTTGAAGAGAATAACATCGAAACATTGCAGTGGCCAGCACAGAGCCCCGACCTCAACCTAATAGAACACCAGGAATTAGAATGCAGAATTAGGGCAATGCCAAGACAGCCTTCTTCAGTAGTGGAGTTTACTAATGCTTTAAAGGGGGAGTGGAGCACAATACCACCAACTTTCTACCAGAAATAAGTAAACAGTCTTCCACGATGCATTGAAGCAGTCAATAAGGCCAAAGGCGGGCCAACACTCTATTAATTTCTTGGAATAAAGACATGTTTTATTCATAACTACCTGAGTCCCATGACTTTTGGAAGGATAATGTATTTTATGTTTAATCTGCACAATACACGCACATACAAACATTCCAATGTACGTGCACAAGGAACAACAAAAAAATTCCTTTCATCATAGCATTCAGCCAAATCACCATATTTATTTAATTTTTCTGCCATCTAGGAGTCATGAAAAACCTGCTATATCATATAATAGTGAAACATAACAAAGACAGAAACTAGTAACATTTTAAACATTTTACTTAAGTTATAAAATCTATGTTTTGTTAGAGCTAAAATCCTTTACTCCACTTTGTGAAGACTAATATATATCGACCAAACAATCAGGTATAATCGTACACAGAAATAGAACACATAAACGCGCCGACTTACGTATCTATCACGAATTTGTTCAGCAAGCTTATAACAACAAATGTTTACCACCAATTTCCACCACAAAACTCATAAAGAAATGGTTGCAAAGTCCTCTTAGCATGTTGGTTTCTCAGAATTCCTAGTTATGATTAACAATTGAAGTCTCAGATGTTATACAATAACCTCAACTGTCCTAGCCATGTATCTGGCGAGTTTTGCACAGCCTACTCCATACAATTTCTGCCAAAACTCAACTAAACAGATAGAGCTATTATTGCAAACCATCAATCCATTGTCTCGCTACCAAATATTGCTCAATAGCTCTGAAAGTAAGAATCACAGTATTCTTTCATTTATTGATTTTTCAACTCACCAAAGGATCATAATAATCATGAGGTTATCACGCGGTGTCCTTATGACATCTTACCATGGACCACCCACCACTCAGAAGCTTGGATAACAAAAAACATAACTTCCTTTCAGTAACATATTTTGAAATCATCTGTTCCTTTGTTCATTCCAACTGCATTAATAATAATCAAGTGGCTAATGCATTACGCACTGCATATGCATCTTATTGTGAAATACCAATTGACAGCCTGGAAAGTAAAGACTGCAACTACATTTCAGTGGTCGTTCTACTAACTCGCCAACTTAACTACTGGTCAAGCAATTAATCCTACCCATAAAAATAAGAATGTCTTCACTGGCGTCTCGGCCAATCCTCAGAACAGAACATATGTCTAAAGTTCCTCTTCTGAATCCTATCCTACAACCAGATAAGTATTGACAGCTTTCTCTTCCTCATAAGCTGAGATGAATATATATTATACAATGCTCTCATCAGCAGAATCAACCTGCTCATTAATCTTTCACTCCTGAAGTAACCAGCTCTCTATAGACTATTCAGTGACACAGATTAAGCTTGTCAGTGTGTTTGCCGTGTGTACACCCATCATACGACTGCTGTAAACTTGTAAATCACTTCATTGAGCCGTCAACAAACAACTTGAACCATTCCAGCTGGAACTAAATTGTTTCTGTACAACAAAAATATGCCACAACAATACTCAGTCACCAGATGTGAACATTTTTTTCCATATTTCTTTTGTTGTAGCATCTCTTCAGAAATGCAGCTGCTTTGTGCATTTACTGTCACACAAATTCAGCACATCAACTAATATGGGAATGCAGTCATTCCACATATTCCTGTGGACACTGTAATACTTCTGCTCTGGGTGAAGAATAAACATCAGATTGCTTGGTTGCATGATGTGATATCATGATATGCTATCAACTTACCCCAGTCAGTTTGGTCAGGATTAAGAAACTTTGCTTACATGCCTGATAGCTTACACTCTTTCAGTAAAATATTAGACAGTATGAATTTACATCATACCTATCACAACTCTGTAAACAAACAGCTGTTTATATTAGCTCCATGATTAATATTAATTTATCCAGATATGCCAAGGTGTAATAACCCTTGTTTAGCCAACAAAGCTGTGATGGACTGAACTGATGCCAGCTAATGGATAAGCTTTAGCTCACTTAGTGAAGTAATCGAAAACTGACTTCATTGCAGCCAGAAATTCTTTTGCATGTTTCTTTTAATGCATAAACTTCCTGGTGCCCTCTAGTTCATGCATTATGCAAGTTCTGAAGAATTTTCTAACTTAGAACTTTGAGGGACAATAACTGCATCGTAGGTTGGCCAAACATGTTGATGGTTTATAATGACGATACAATACTCCATTCTGTACTCGTAACTGAACTGACATTTCACCAGTTTACCAGGAAGAATAATAAAATATCACACTTTTAAGCCAGACATATGGGTTCAGTTGCGGTATTCCACAATCTGGGATTACCTAGAGCAAGGATATTCCAAATAACCTACACAAGGGAGAGAACTCCCAATTCGTATCAACATGTACAAATATCAGGTTATCCTTTTGAAAAAGACTTACCACACCCGATGGGATAGTACGAACACAGAGCCAAATTGCTTCAAGATGTAAGAATCTTTGCCATATGTAACCTTCAGCTAAGCAAAAGATTTAGTAAATGTTTACGACTTTTGGACATCCAGCTTACAGACCACATTCACGAAAATGTAAAACGTTATTTGAATATACTTACTACAAATCTCTTTTAAATTAATCATCAAAGAGTGAAATTAGCACTTATTTCGATTGTGACGCTATGCAATGGTGATAATTTGAGAGTACTAAGTGAATGTTTGTAAGTTATTTGCGTGAATTATGGTTAGTATTCAGATTTTTATGGTTCAATATATGAATCCCAAAATGAAGATAATCAAGCTGTAAAAGGATATACAACCTCTCGATATTCTACCACTAGCAGAGGATTGTTTTGTTTGTTTCATCTTTCGTGCAAAGCTAAACAAAGAGTTTTCAGTCCATAGTCATTCCTAATTTACAGATGATAGACTAGATGGACAGCAATTACACCAATTACCCTTTTCCCTCTATTGGCATACGTGGCAGCCACTTAATCCACTGTAAGCTCTTGGGCTGCTTTTTTCTGACCGAAGACTGGGACTTCATAGCTATCTTTATAGCACACCAATGGCTCCAGAGTACAGAACGCGTATTATTAGCTACTGGCCACGAACCTCAACCATGAGATTCACAGTCTGGGACCTTAACAGAAGGAATCATAGCTGACACTACGGATTCTATACAACTACTTCACACCTAACCAGCGAAAGCAGAAAACAAAAATTCTGAACTGATAAATCTAAAATCGTTTAAATTTGGCAAAATAATTTAATGTAAAGCAATATAGTTCATGTTATGTAGTCCCTTATTCGTTAGATAACACCAAGAAAAAGCTTTTAGGAAAATAACATATTGAAGTGCTTGCCATTAAAACTTCATTTGTTGCACACTGGATATTATGAAAAAATAACAATACATTAACATTAAAACTGCCTCAATATCCTAAAAAGAAATTATTTAAGGTTCTTAGCTCTGATATTTTTAATTTTGCATTCTTAATTTTTCTCACAGATATTGCCAAACTAGCCAATTAGTGTTAATTATCAAAAAATATTTTACTATGTTTATAAACATCGTTTCTTTCTGTTTTTAATTAAAAATAACAAGTTTCATTAATTTCACACATACATAAGGAATGTATATAAAAATGCATAAAGAGTATTAATTTTCAAAAGCTTTACCAGAGTTTTAAGCAGTGAAACATGAACTATATGGATTGCTTAAAAAACAATGGTTTCCGGACTTGGACCGTCTCAGTGAAACCTCTAATATTTTCATCGATAATTTTTACTCAACGTAATAACTTGGGCATAGCTAGATATAGATCTGTCTTGTAGCAATAAGTCTACAGACTTGCAACGGTAATATAAAGGTTCGATTCCTTCCAGTGAACACAACAGATAGCTCAATGTGGCTTTACTCTAAAACAAATATACAAAACTGGAAACTTTTCTTTTGAAATAAAAATTTCTAACACATTTTGAATTAATAAAAAAAAACTGATACACCTGAATTTTACAAGAATCAGAGATTCATTCATCTTTATGGTTATATAAAGTATATGTGATCTTAACTATATGAATCTCTCATTATCTACCAACATATGAAGTTTTCTATCTTTCCAGGCACACGTGTCAACCACGTGACTAAGGGCCTTTCTTATGTCAACAAGTGGTATCATACCTTTGGGTTATTACATGGCTTGTAAGCAGAGCAGATCGCTGTTTCAACCTATAATACCTTTCATACAACAGGGATCTCTCCTAATGGAGAATATATGTGATGTCATGGTTTATTCATCCAGTTCTGTGAATAACTAAGGCGGGAATAACTGAGTAGTTCCTCTGAATTATGTTTTATATTGAGATCAAAACGTGAAATACATTGAAAATTTTAAAATTTTATCTACTACTGATGTGGTTTTTTGTTTGTTTGTAATTAAGCACAAAGCTACACAATGGGCTATCTGTGCTCTGCCCACCACGGGTATCGAAATCCAGATTCTAGCGATGTAAGTCCGCAGACATACCGCTGTGCCACTGGGGGGGGGGGGGGGCTAATGAGGTGGAAAATACATGATATGCACATGTATCACCAGATACAAAATTTTTATGTTCTGTAAATAAATTTAATTTTGTTTATTAGTAAACTTGTCTTTTTCTATCAACATGATTTTGCTTCTCAACTGGATTTATCAAAGCATATATTTTCGAAATAATTGAATTATGGAGATCCTTTCATTTCTTAGTAATGGGTGCTATGGCAGAAAACATTTTGTAAATTTAATACGCTAGCTTGCTGATTATTCGAGAATGCTAGCAACATTCCATATATATATATACATTTATTCAAGTATAACACGGGAAAGCCGAGTAAAGCCGAATAAAATGTTAATTTTAGTAACTAGCTACCTCTGTTGACAAAAAAAAAGGTGTTTCTTATATCGAAAACCTTTTAAATATTTTCATATTTATTATAAAACAGTGTAAAAAATTTGAATAAATTTTCAAGAGAAACTGAGGAAATTGGGAGTATGAACTACAAAAAAAATATTAAGGTGTGGCTTGTAGTTCTATTTAAGATCTTATTTCATTTCTTTTGTAAGCGTGGAGGTTAGCAGTGACATATAGTAGAAATATTAGAGTGGTTTCATTTCATTTCTACTTTAGGAATAATACGAACTTTAAAGGGTAACTGCCTTCTCACAACTGGCTGCAGACAATGAAAGGCAATAGGAGTTGAAATGTTGTGGGTGCAAGCACTCAACTCCATACCATTAATTGATTTTCCATGATTATTGCATAGTTTAACATCAGTGTTTGGATTTTGACTCAACGCATTTGGGAGCTATTACCACAGACAATATCCTTTATGACTTCAGAGTGGTGACTGGGATTTACAATGGATTTTGCAAAAACCTTATTAATGTTTATTTTATATCAGATTCATTATTATTTTATAGTGTTTGATTTAATCACCTGTTTATTTCAGTATATATATAGTTGTAATGGTCTCTATTGTTGGATAGGTTATTCGATTATTTGGGTAAAAAAAGGAACGCAAAGCTCAGTCTACTTAATAACAAAAGCATTTTATTTCTTGAATCTCATGTTCCACAGATTAGCTCATTGATAGACCTAACGTCACAATAGAAGCTGATACAAAATTTCATTTAAATGCTAGTTTTCTCATATGTTCTGCATATCTCATACCTATTGCATTTTATTGAAACTCAAACTTAATATTCATAAAGCTGAATTGACCGACTAATTGCCTGAGAATATCAAACTGACTACAAATTTGATATATCAAAATTCCATCAAATCACCCACTACAACATATGCAATCATCATCTATTCTTGACTAACTCGCATTTTATACATTTTAAAATAGTTATACAAACATTCAAAAATATTCTACTCTTTGAACAATACCTATCACATTACTCCATACACCCTCTGACGAAACAACAATACAAATATTTAAATTAGAAGGATAGCCTACAACACTGCTTCTCCCTCGTTGTGGAGTCTATTCAACAATCTTATCACACAAAAAAAACAGTGGTGCATCAAACTTAAGCTTCTACAGATAAAAGTAATTATTAATAATTATTTAACAGCATTAATATTGTGTGAGTACAATATGGAAATCATTCATTGTACACATTAGTATAGGTTTCATTTAAAGCCATTCATTTATGCGTTTCTGAAACTTTTGAGTTAACTCTTTCTTGGCGTATCAAAAATAGCTGCACTAATATAACAGATCATGCTAATCGTGGTTAGTTGCAGGTGTTTATGCATTAATTTTGTTTATACTTTAGCAAACAACATTGAAAAAGGCTTTTGAGTGAATGTTAGGTATAATCTTTTCATCAATAGTAAGCAGAACATAAGGACATTAAATCATAATGGCCCTGCATGGCCAGGTGGTTAGGGCGATCGACTCGCAATCTGCGGGTCGCGGGTTCGAATCCCCATCCTACCAATCATGCTCGCCCTTTCAGCCGTGGGGCGTTATAATGTGACGGTCAATCCCATTATTCGTAGGTAAAAGAGTAGCCCAAGAGTTGGTGGTGGGTGGTGATGACTAGATGCCTAGAGTTGTATTTAAAATAGAGAGTAAATTTCAAATAAATATTTAGAAAAAGAAACGATAAATGGAAAAGTCTTAATACATAATTCCGGTGGTTGGAACACTCAGGTGACAAAATAGTTAGTGAAAGATAATCAATTCACAGGTAATACATTAGATTTATTTTAGGTTTAGCACCACAGCAGAAGTGGTTCAGTATACTTAACACTAGCTGAAGTTACTTTTAGAGGTCCAGATTTTAAAAGTAAAATAGTCGTAGGGGGTCAGGTGGTATCCTACATCTAGTTTTTCTTGGTAATTAGGTAGAAGCTGCCAGATTGCGAAATACATCAGTGGCAGTAATAACATGTGGCCAAAGAAGCTAGATAACAAATGAGGTGAAAGAAAACTGTTTTAGAGAGGTAGGATTCAGTGAAGAAATAAATCATCAAGTAAATAAAACAAATAACGACAAAATTTTAACTGCTGTTAGAATAGGGAATATGGATCAAGAACACATAATTAAACGGCAGTTAGAAAATAAGAGTTTTTATTAAATCCTGTAGTGAAGCTATGGTAGATGATGAAATTAATATTTATAGAAAGAATGAGTGTTAAAATATGTTATTATGCAGACTTTATCTACTCTACGAATCACAGATTTGAGTAAATCATCAAATCATTTCGTTTTCTCTTTAAAACAATCGGTGGTGGATACCATATGTATGTTCTAATTTTATTCAATGGAGATCAATGTTATGTGCTAAGACATAACATTTTCATAACAGTAAACTATTCATTATTATTCAAAAAATGGCAAGTGGCTTAGGTCTCATTTTTGCTTAACACAATTTCATATTACTGCTATTTTTTAAAAGATGTCAAGAAACATAATAACAAACATAGCGAAACTTCAATACTTTCTTATAGATTTATTTCATAAACTGCGAAAACAAGTATTTTCATTTTAATCATTATTGCTTATTCTTATAACACTCAAGGTAAAAGGAGTAAGGATAGTCCTCCTCAATACAGAAATCCAGCTCTCCAACAGTGCCATTCACATCATCAATGATGTTCTCATTTTGGAGAATGGATTGGTAGAATGGCTTGCAGTCATCTGGGATGACATACATTAGGTCTTTCACATCATCGGCTGACACTTTCTTCCCTCAGGCCATAGCATAGGCAAGTCTTTAGTGAATAGAATGCTGGGGTGCCAACTAGTATGACTTGCAATGTTGAGCTCCTTGGTCACAGTTTCTGGTAAAGAGTTTCTCATGAATACTACATTAGGTTTACCTTGAATTGTATCTCTCGTGAAATCAGCCACTTTTTTTTTGTACCTTCAATGTCCACTTTTCTGTTCACAATTGTTTCTCCAGCTCAGTAGTACTGAGAAAGTCTAATTTCTTCATCTCAGTGACAGTAAAGACGTTCTTCCGACAACATACTTTCATCACATTTCGGTAGTCAGTTGCTATGTATAGGTGTTGCTGCTTTTTCAGCAGACATCAATATAATCAAATTCGGAATCATTAAGGAGGAAGCTGTCTCTCCAAGCTCTAAATCGTAATGCCATGGTCTTCAAGGACGCATAATTCTGGAGGAGGTGTTGCAGAAGCAAGGATAACTTTATATTTTGATTTAGCCATCATAGCAATCACTCCAGAGTACCAACTATTCTACATCTCCAAGAAATTCAAGAACATGTTTCTGAAGACAAGCATCAATTTATTTTGCTCCTCTTCCTGCCTCATTTTAAGTAACCTTTGTTAGTGGTTCCTCTATGAAATCCAATATTATACAGCCAGAGTTTGTCTTTCGTAGAACACAACGCTAGTATGCAATTTTGGCTTTTTAAGAGGGTTTACTGTAGGTCAGACACGAGAACTTCCAATCGGGGCATATTTTTTGGCATCAACAAGATATTCGTTGATCATAGCTGTTGCATGCTGAGCTGCAGTAAGGTGAGTATCATGCGAATTCGTCAGCTCTGTAGTCGTTGGATTTTCTAGACTGCCTGAAATAATCGCACACGTTGGAAGTTTCCTTACGAACTCTTTTGAAATGAGGATTGAAAGAGTTGTAGAACACCTTTTTTATAAGAGACCAATGATGCTGGATGTTCCTGATTGCATTTGTACAACTCATTCATTTTTGCAAGGGGAAGGTCTGGGTTTAGGTATTCACAATTGTTTGGGCAGCGACATCTTCCACCTGCTTAGGATCAAGCTTATTCTTTACTGGTGCTATCCCCTGGTCTGTTGGTAAAGGAACCATGATGAAACTTCATAAGTGTTTTGAGAAATATTTCTTTATAATCCTTCTCTTCATTCACAGTTTATTTATGGATACAGCTGCGTCTATCCAAATGTCCATACTTCCATTTTTTATTTACCTCCTTTACAGAAAAATGTACATGTGATAGTAGAATATTCAAAACCTTACCCTTATCATTTAAAAAAAGTTGTTCTGCAAAAATGATTTAACACACGTAGATCATTTTTAATAACTGAAATTCTCGGTAACACGAGTGTGGGTTGGAACTTTCAAACCTATAGCAGCAACCTAAAGGGATTGAATTCAGATAATTTTCATAAGTAAGACTAGCACTTTTTTAGTCCAGAAAATGTTAAAAACCATTTTGAAGATTTTGGGTACTTTTGCATACTAACGTCCAAAGAATACTACCAAAGGAATGTAGACAGACAGTATAAGAGTTAGGGCATGATACTGTTACGACAGTGGGGGTCACGTGACGAGTATTCTAGAAGATTCGCTAGTGTGTTACGACAGCGGAAGTCAAGTAACGCCGATAGCACGTGTTGGGAGTCTTAGAAGTTTCTAGAACAGGCAGTATTATTGTATATAAGTGCGCTAGACAGTGAGAGAGGGAGACGGAGGCACAGACGAAGCAGGCAGAGAGAAAGAAAGACAGCGATTACGGTTGGCGGAACTGAGGATGGCAGACACAGAGATCGGAACTATAGTTGGCGGGGACGGACAATTAAGTCTAAGCGCGATAGATAGTGACTGAATTGTTTTGAACTATAGTGTGTGTAACTGTGAAAATTAAGTGCATTACAAAGTTGTAC
>NW_013668892.1:74940-77097 GCF_000517525.1 Limulus polyphemus | reverse complement strand
CAAACAAACATACAGAGACGTAACAATACAATATTCGCTGAACATTTAGGCATAGCTAAAACGAAAGATAGGATCAGTAAAATCTACAGCTATCCAGATATGTTTGGAGACATAAAGACTTATGTAAAGAGCTACCCAGCAAATCAGCTAGCTAGTAAGAAGGGCAAAAACTACAAAACATAATGGCTAACTTATCAGTTATTAATGAACCACTTACTTTCATTAGTGCTAATATTATCAGACTATTTCCAGTAATAAAGCAAGTGAATAAATATATTCTGACAGTGGTTGATTCTGCCACTACAAATGTAGGAGCAGCAACACTAGATTCTACAGAAACCAGGAATGTTGATAGTGGTATTCTCACTGGTTGGGTTTCCTGAAGACTTCTTATGAGATTTAGGTGGTAAATTTCAATAAAGAATAATGCAAGAATCATGGAAGGCGTCAAGAGTAAAAATGAAACACTAGTCGTTATAGACCCCAAACAAATGGAATGTGTGAGAGAGAAAATGGGACAGTTAAGGCCATAATAAGAGCAATGGTGCAGGAGAATCCATTTGACTGGAATATGATATTGTCTTTTGTGTTCTTGCACATCGAAGAGTCTTCCAAGCTATAACAGAATTTTCGCCATTTGAAATACTATGTGGTAGAGATGTTAAGGGTCCATCAGACTAATTAAAATTAGGTTGGCCTAAAGACAGAGTTGAGTCAAGAAATGTGTTAGCATATATGACCAGCTTGAAGCAAAGGAGTAAAGGTTAGTAGCTAATAGTATGCAGAAGAGTAAGGATAAATAAAAGACTCACCATGATAAGAATGTCAGAAAACAGGAACTTAAAGTGAATCGGTTAGTTGCGACACTGGGCCCAGTACCGAAGAATAGTTTAGCAGCAAGGTTGATAGCTTCTTTCCTTATAATTAAAAATGTTGGTAAAGCATTTGCCATGTAAACAGACCACAACCCTTTAAGCTGGTTGCACAGAATGGAGAATTAAAATAGAAAACTGCTGGAATGGAGTCTTTTACTACAGGAGTTTCATTTCACAGTACATTATAAACTAGTGAATTGTCACCGAAGTTCAGTCATTCTTTTGTGCTTGAGTTATTAAGACCAGCCTGTTATCTCACTATAACTAAAACTAATATATTATATATATATATATATATATGAGACTTAAAATCTACCCAGCTAAGGTCAAAACTAATTTTGTTTTTGAATATCTGGTTATGCTCTGAACAGTAAAGGTGGAATGAATGAAATGGAGGGTATTTCTCGATTAATTGTGTATGGGTATATGTATAAAAGACTGGAATTTTGTAGTTGTTGTAGTAACCTATATATATAAACAAAAATACTGTGATCTTTTTTCTTGAAATGCTGTAGTGGTATATATACATATATATATATTCTGAAGTTGTAATATGTCAAAACAAAGATTGTGAACTGTAATGTGATGTATGTAAATACAACGAAACTATGAGTGCTCTGAAAAGAGTGTGAGCAGTGAAACGATTTACACACCACTAAAGTTTAATCTTAAATGGAGAAACTAAAAGGAATGTGGAAAAAATCTGTACATGATTTCTATCAAATTTTCGGTCTGTTGGTTACTAATGTGCTAGCTTTCGGCATTTCAACAATAACTTTTTATTATTTTGCATATGTAAAAAGCATAATTGATCAGTTCCGGTACGGAATAAAAAGCCTTTTGAACAGACTGGAGGAAGACAAGGTACAGATCTGAAATGTCGTTTTTACATGCCTCTGATATAGAATCTAAAATGGGCAAATTAAAAAGAATTCTGAAAAAACTTCTTCATTATAGATGATTTTTATCACACATTTTAGTCCTATTCGTTACTAATTCTTTACTAACTTTAAGCATTTAAACCGTAACTTTCAACTGAATAATTAAGTCACAGATAAAAACATAGTGTTTGTGTGGTTTCTTCTTAATGTAGGATGGTCATCTTCCACTGGCTTTGTGAAATATTTGTGTTTTTATCTCGAGATGTATTTCCGTTAACCAACAAGTCGGTTTCAAGGAGACCATTAGTGGTTGGTGTTGAGCGAAGCCCACCAACCCCCATCGTGAAAGTCCCAACAGCTAGGTGTAAAATGCCAAGCACACACAGTGTCTATGTTACAGG
>NW_013668892.1:58801-74211 GCF_000517525.1 Limulus polyphemus | reverse complement strand
GTGGTCGGCGAGGTAAGCCAAAAGTGGTGCATGCCAACAGGCTTTGGCATTATCACGGTCCAGGACATTTGACTCTGACTGGACATGTCCTTACCTTGTACTTCAAAAAATTGGCTCGTTGACATACGAGTTAATGTGGTCACTTTGCAAACATAAGAAAAGTCGACAATGTAAGGCAGTATGTCACTAATTAATCTCTTGTACACTGACTAGACCAAGAATCAAAGGTGAAAGTTAACAAGTCAGGGAATGATGAAAGTATTTTGTATTATCTCAACTCAGCTTATGAAGAGTAAGATGCTGAAAATAATTATCTAGCTATATATATCGAATCAGCACCGAGAGAAAAGGTGCAAGATAGCTTTGATGGCTGGCCATTATTTACCAACCATCACTTCATGATTGCTATGGTTATGACTAACTGCCAGATTAGCAGCTAGGACAGTCAAAGTTCAGTGACTGAAATGGAGATCCCTGTTTTCTGACCTGCCAAGTAGTGTTTCATTATTAAATGTATAATAAATTATGTGATTGCCACTTGATTATTACAAAGCTAGAAAGAACAGTTTGTGACTCACAAAATTAATAGGATTAAAGTGATGCTGTGATCCTTACTTTCCAAGCTATCAAGCACAATTTCACTGAGAGATATCACTTGGATATTGGACGATAGCTGCTCGATTATTGCACAAATAGGACAGTTGGTATTAGTAGATGCAATACTTAGAATACCATCAGTTTGTAAAATCAAAAATGATCACAAGGAGTTCAAAAACTAAGCCAAATTGGCATTGCAACCATTATTACCCATGCTACTGAATGATTTATTGAAGCAAAATGTTCATTTATGTCATTTTGCATAAATAATACCCTATTTAGCTAAGTAGTAGCAGAATTTCTGCAGAGCAGACTATGCAATACTAGCTAGACATGTCTAGTACACTTCAGTCTTCATACTAACTCTTCCATGTCTGGTGAGGGAGTTGTGTTCTTTCTCATGAAAGCTGTTTCACTGGATTTGCTTGTATTTATATTTTTCTGTGACATCAAGTGAAGCGTGTATCGACACATGAAGCTGTCAGTTTCTATGCTCTGTGATCAAGCAGGTAGCCTTCCAACAGGAAGACTACACTCAAAGCCCTTATCAGCTGTTTCACGTCTAATCATCGACGGAATTCCGAAAGATTTCTTTCTCAACCAAATCAACATTTTCCTAAGAAAACAGAATCCTAATGCTGCCATTGATCCTACTACGAAGGGGAGAATTTTATTCAACCCCTTTCTCCCAAAGACTTCACTTATCTCTGTTCCCCATGGAACTCAAACCCTCCAGTTGTTTGTAAACCCCACTAACACACAACTTTTTTCACACCCAAGTACTCGATCCATGCTGTACATTGAATCAACTCAAGAACCACAGGCTTACCAACCCAATACATCAAGTGTTACCACTTCCAAACCCACTGCAGAACGCCTATTAACTAATGGTTTATCCTACTTCTTTTTTTCATTTTAGATCCGAAAGACCAAGAAAAGGGCCTTTTCACTACAAACACAATTCCTAAAACATTATCCAACAGGACCTTTACACCTCCAGCACAAGTTAACTGATCTTCACGAGTGATTCCTGTATCACCTCCCATCAGCACTCATGATACAACATTCATGACGAGGAAACAGAATAACACAGTCACGACAGATGTATCTACACAGACAATACCAGTTAAGAAGCAAACTATCAAGTCCTCGGATAATATAGAAAAATTTACTCAACAGGCCTTCACTGAAGAATCAAGCAATACAAACTGATGGAACACAGCCTACCATATGCAGCACCTCAACTTCCAGTGACAAATTTCAAACAAACAACTGAGGTACACAAACCCACATCACCAAGAAAGACCAACGAATTCAGACAGGAGAGCAACCTGTCGACGACTTTTGCCATTTTCTCCAGTCTTCCAAAAAGCCTGACGGGTCCTCCAACAAACACTCCATCCTTCTGCAGAAGACTGACACCTGCAGCCTTGGGTTTTTAGAGCGTACCCAAAAGATTCCCCACAAGCCAATCTATCTATGCCAGACCACTGAACACACGATTCCTGATGATGACTACAATCTGGAATTCTTGAGCCTGACATCGACTTTCCATCCTTCTAGTTTATTTTAATTTTTTGATTTGATAATCCAAGTTTTAATAACTTGTTGTTTTTTTTTCCTACAGATTTTCCAGGGCACAGTGAGGGTATTTATATTAAAAGTGGGATCTCTCCTCCCACCCCCAATCAAATGTTTTACCTTGAATTTTGGATCCTATGATCCCAACACTGAAAGGTTCTATTCCATGTTAATTATAATTATGTTTTAGTTTAATTGTATTTAGAACTCGTGGTGGGCAGAGCCCAATGTCAGTTTTAAATTTATCATATGATTTTTATTCACGTTAGTCGTTATCCAGGAACTTGCTGCTTTTGTCACAGCCTTGGTCCTTCAAGTCAGTCAGAAGTAGAAGTTACAGTAACTATAGTTTTAATTAACAGTTTTCATTGAGCTTTCACATATCTTCTGACTTTCAAATCTTTCCCGGATGTCTTGAGGGTCTCCATTAGTCATGCTAAGTACATACTCATAGCACACTTGTTTACCAAAAAACCACAAGTTAAACATTCACACCCCAACCTTTAAAATTAGTTATGCTACTTTTATTCACTCTAGAAATATAACTAAATTCGCTATAATAATAACTCTTAATTCTGCATCCAGGGTGAAGAGAAGCTGAAGTTTCTAACCACTCTGGTTGTCTCTCAAGCCCCTTTGGGTCTTGTTTGATTTAAAACCAAAACACCTGTCAAGATAGATTTCTGGCTACCTTGTTTCCATGCAACTAGCCAGTTGTGCTCTTCTAACTTTCTCTTATTGTTGCTTCAGCCAGCTAATTTATATACTGACTTGAAAGGAGAAACTCATGAGTTTACTTTTTTTTTGGCAATCTTAGAGACTTGGAAGACTAACCAGAGTTTCAAAGTCACCAGGGGCCAGCCTCACCTTCACCTGAGTGGAGCTCATGCATGAAGATGCATTACTGGCTGATGCCCCTGACAAGAAGGAACTAGACATCCAACTGATGAACTAAGCCTGAAGTATCTTGTATTAGCCTGACAAGCTTGTTACCTATGGTCTGCTAAGAAAGGGTCATGTAAGGATGTTACCATTTTCAGCAGCTGCCACACCAGTGAGGCACAGCCTGCCCACTTCTCACACCAGATCCCATTCTAGCCATTTAATCCAAAACTACCAGAGAAGCCAAGGCTAAGAAATCTATTTCCCATCAGAGGATGCTCTATAGAGAAACGCTATTCACTATTCCTCACCCCCAAAAAAAACCTTTCTGGAGTTGATCTTCAATGAGATCTTCCAAGTGCCAGAAACTTCAACCTATGTTGCTCACACAAGACATTTTGCTGGCACACACTCAACCCTCAACAGGTGAAACTCTGGCAACCTTAGATATGAATGTGGGGTCAATTACTGCTACTGCTCCACAATCATGTAAGTAGTCCTGAAGGAAACCTTAGAACCACCAGAAAGCCAAGGAAAAATTATCAAGCTTCTCATTGCAGATTGTTCTACAGAGAAATATCATTACTCAGTCAAAAAGAACATTCCTTGAGCTAATATTCAATGAGATCTTCCAAACTTCAGAAAGTTTAACCTATGTATACTACACTATGCACCTGGGTGACACCTATCCAACCATCAGCATGTGAAACTATAGCAACCTCAAGCATAAATGTGGGAGCAATAACTACCGCTGTTGCTTCACTGCAACCCTGCCCTAGTTTACCATTTCATGGTAATTTACCAAGGGTTTCACATGAATTTTCTCATGGGAAAGATTTCTGCAAGGTTTAACATACTATGGAGAAGCAAACAGTGATCTTTTACACCAGTAAGACAGGTGATACCTTTAGGATATATTCTCACACACATATATATATACCTCCTCTGTTGACCAACAGTTATGTCAATTGTGTCTGTGCTCTGAGAACAGCTTTATGAAATGCTATATTGTTTTCTGTCTGGAACACTTCTAATTTTTGGAGAGCTCTCTCTCTCCAATAAAGGAGATGATGCCATAAAACAATTAAGACATTTGACCTAATAATTGTAACACATCACATTAAACTGCAGACGTATTTTAACTGCATTCCTCTTAATAGCTTTCAAATTATAGGCATGTATAAATAGCATTTTAAAATGTAAAAAACTGTCTGCAGTCAAATATGACTTTTATCCTTATTATTATTAAGCCTATTTATCTCCTTTATCAAATCAACTATATTCATCCTTGCTGTGTTAAGTCATCTCTCATTTGTTACACATTCTAAGAATCTCCACTCTGATTAAAATTCTAAAAAGCTTAAGACTGTGAATAGTGGCAAGAATAATGATACACACAGCTGTCTTATTTCCTCACAAACTACTTTTTAGAAAGAATTCTCAATCTCTCAGTTAGCAGGTTTACCTGTTGATTGGTAGTTTACCAAGTAGGAATAATGTACACCAACCGGCAATCACAAATTAAAAGTAAAATTGACATTTCACAAAATTACTATTTCATAACAGTATGAGCATCATGAATTTCAAAGATATTGGAAAGATTGGATACTGCACGACACAATACATTTCTGATATTGACTACAATATTTCAAAATGATCTGCAACCATTTTTGCCAATGAAAATAATCTATCCTAATGTGAATGAATAAAGATAGTAGAGAATTAATAATGTGTTAATGATAAACAAGCATAACCTACTACAAAACATGTTGAATATGATTATGCCTGAAATATATGTTAAAACTTTGAATTTTTTTAAGAATTTACTTTTGTTGCAAAGTTATTTTTTATAACATTCTTAAAACCCCTAAATAGTAAATAGCACATAGTGGTAAATGAAAAAAACAATAAAAAACCAAATATATTATAGATAAGATATTTATTTCCATGTTCATAAGTTTCCAGTTTTCTTTTAATTACTAAGCAGAATTGTTTAAATTAAGAAAATATTTTCTTGTGATTAACATTTTCATCTACTGTTTTATTTATCACCTATTTTTAGCCATGAATAAGTGGCTCATAGAACAGCCCTCAGTTAGCTTTTTTCCAGATACACACTTTTAGCTCACAGCTCCATCATCTCTTGACTGATTTGAGATCTAATTACAGTTTTTGATTCAGGAGGTCAAACCCTTTCAATTGATCTATTTGACCATGCCCAAGGTTAATTTATTCTAATCCTGCCTAAAAGAATTTCAGTTTGAGTGTAGGCTGTTAAGAGATTCTAATGAGTTATAAAATCAAATCAGGTATACGAGTGCCTCACACTTGGTATTGCTGGTGCACAAAATTATATCTAATAAAATGATAATTTCAAGTGCTGCAGCCATTGTGGATTCCCTCTTGTTTTATATTTGAGAAGTTCTAATTTTCAAAACACCTCAGGTGTAAAATTAATGAGCTTTCTTCTCATCAACATGAAAAACTAATTTTGGAGTTGACAATAAAGTACTTTATAAATGATGCAAAACAGTCTGTCCCAGAGACATTCTTTATATTAGAGGTCTGAAGGAACAGTCTTTGTGTTAACAACTAGTACAATATACTAGGAAAAATCATGCCTAAAATATGAAAATATCTTTTTTCTATTACTATGAATATTTAATAATCTAACTGCAGTGAATGATTTTAATTTGTAAAGTTCATTTGATGTATCTTGTCAAAAGTTTTCATGTCTAATATCAGATCAATAATTTAGTGATATGTTGTCAGCTTCTAAACTGGACAGATGGTTGAAAGACATTTCACCATACTACTGGTTTATTTACCTATGTTTTTCCACATTTAAAAATTTAATATGTGACTGGTATATAAAAAAAACAAAAACAGATAAATCAAATTATAGTCAAATAAGGAAAACCAGTGATAAATTTGGCTTTAAAAAGTTGAACAAATGGAATAAGAAAATTAAGTTTTAGAAATTGATAAAAAACAACAATAAAATAATGGAGTTAAAAGGAAAACATTATTTTTAAGAATATAGAGGTAACTTTCACAAATATTCTAGTCATTTTACTTCAGCATTTTAGTCTGTTACAACTCCTCTTTTCCTGAAAAGCAAGTCAAGTGATGACTCTAATTCCTTATTTGTTCCTCTGAGTCTAGCAACCACCTTGGATGCCCAAACAAAGTATTCATTTACTCTTTCTTTTGTCCATCCTCTTGGGGTTTGATGCATCAAGTCTCTCAGATTATAGAGCTTGTCAGCCAACTTAACAAGTTTTGCTTCATAGGTACAGTGAGGTGCATGTTCAATTTGAAGCCTTTTCCTCTCTAGTTTAGGCAAAGTCTTATCATCTGTAACTTCATAAACAATGTCCCTTATTTTACGACCAAATATTTCCTCTATCTCCTCAAAAGTAGTATTAGTATCTTCAACTGTATCATGGAGTAATGCTGCCTTAAAAGTTGAAAAAACAAAAAATTACCTGTTAGAAATTACTGAAAATACAATACTAAAACAAAAATTCAATATAGTATTGAAAAATATAAATTAAGGAAACAAGTTCAGTGAATTCCATTTCTGTATCATAGGCACTGGAAGCAAAAAAAATGTTTGTGGGAGGAAGGAAGGTAAGGCTGGATGTGAAACAACCTTATTAGAAGTGCACATGCCTTCAGCAGGTAGAAACTAGGAAGGTTTATAAGCATAATTTGCCCACAAAAACATTTCATAATTATATTGGCAATTTGAACATATTCTATGTAATGGAGGGCAAGATATGATGGAAATCTGGGATAAAACACAAACAACACTGATGTGGAAAAAAGTAATGTTTTACTGCAGGTGATAAAACAAGTTTGTTTGTTTTTAATTTTGCACAAAGCTACACGAGGGCTATCTGCGCTAGCCATCCCTAAGTTAGCAGTGTAAGACTAGAGGGAAGGCAGCTAGTCATCACCACTCACCACCAACTCTTTAACCAATGAATAGTGGGATTGACTATCACATTATAATGCCCCTACGGCTGAAAGGGGGAGCATGTTTGGTGGGATGGGATGATAAAACGGAACTAATAATTCTAATCCTATAAGATACATTAATTGTGAATAGGCAATCGAATCAGCACTATATAACAATAATGAAATTAATACAAATCAAAAACATTCAAAATGGCAGTAAAAAAAAAATAAAAACAAATTCCATTTCCAGTCCTTGTCATCATCATTAACTCATAGCTGAAAATGTCTGTGTCATAGCTCCCAAACACATTGGAGATATTCAATCTATCAGACAAGAGGCAAATGCAGAGGTCAAGTTAATCAGCAGCAAACATAACCTTGTGGTAGAATTAAGGGTGAAGGTAGGGAGCCTTATAAATAATATCATAGACATATAAAGTTATTTTTGCTTCTTTGTTGGGATGATTTGTCTTATTGATCATCATCGTATAAGAGGGTGGAGTTTGGGAGATCTATAAATGTAGAAACTTAGGGTGGTTAATTTCTACTTTAAGGCTATTTTTACATGTAAATATTAAGGGTGACTGCCATCCCGCAACTGACTGCAGATAGTGAAAGGCAGTAAGAATTGAGACTCCTCAACTCAAGCACTCAACTACTAACCCTTAACTGATTCTCCACAGCTTGACATCTGCATTTGGATCTTGTCTGGTACATGGAATATCCCCAATGTGTTTAGGAGCTACGACTACAGACCATTTTCATTATGAGTTAATGATGATGACAAGGACTGGTAATTGAAAAACTTGTTTTCTTTTGGTCTTACTGAGAATGTTCTTGATTTATTATATGTACATATATATGGGTGATCTTTATTTTTGAAGCTTTGGTTTAAAACACTCTCACCCCCTCATTTTGTTGCAATATATAAATATGAAAATTTAATATTAAATAGCATTTAGAGGGTTGCTCAATTTAGTTGAAATTTTACCTTTAGCTTGTATTATATATGCATATTCTGGATATTCTAGAATAGTCCAGTCAGTCTACATTTCAACATCAAACTAATTGCAACAGAATTTTTTTGCAAGAATAACATAAAACTATATTTCATGAACAACATAGCAAAAGTCTAGACAAATCTTAAGTAGGGGTAATTTCAAAAAAAAACTTTTTAAAAAGTATATTTTGCAATTTATAAGTGGTACATATAAGCCACTGTATAATGTATGCTTTTCTCAGAAAATTGTTAGTGACCAGTGATACACACTGTTGAAGTAGTGAGAAGAAAATAAACTGGACATGGTAAGTTTCTTGCAGTGTATTGTTTATTATATGTGCAAAATGCATATTCTAAAATGTCCATACATTATGCAAACAGATGATGAATCAGATTGTGTCATGCGTTTTCTCGGTGGCAGACAGGCCTGTGAGTTTTGCCCTAAATCAAAAAATGCAATGCCTTTTCACGGATGGCAAACATGTAAAAATAATGAGTACATATATGTATAAAGTGATGGAAAGTTATTGTTTTTGATAAATAACGATACATTTGTAATATAAGCTTCATTATGCTTTACAAAATACATTAAAAAAAAAAGAAAATTAGTGGTGTGACTTGATCGATTTTCATAACTACGGAAGTCCATTTGTGCCATAATTTGGAAAAATCATAAAAATTACAAAACAAATATAGAACAACAGCATTTTGCTCACATTGGTATTATTCTTGTGTGTCCTCATGTTTAACAATATATTATATGAATTTTGTGTTACCACATTTATATAAACAGTCGTATTTGTAGATGGAAACCTCAGATATAAAACGTGCTAATATATGTAGCGAGTCTAAAGAATAGGTCTACATCCACTTATTGTATGAGTGTTATTTCAATGCTTGTTTGTAAAATAATTTAAGAAATTAACACTATATTTAATTAAAAACCAACACCCTGGAGATATTTCATAAGAACTTGTTACATAATCTATGTATTCAAACTGTTTTATGTCTTTTTATTTTATGTTTTAAATCCAATAGTTATAAGGTTACTTTTGATGTATTTACAGATGGAAATACCAAACTCCTCTCACGTTTGTGTTATTTGTAATGGAAGTTAACAGAATGAAAAAGCTAGTATAAACATTGCAAGCACTAAATGTGGTGATAACATATTCACTGTTCCAGGTGCAATATGTTCACACAGAATGTTGTCAAAATTACTGTAATCCAAATGTCATTAAACGTAATAGTAAAACATCTTCACATATTCCTACATGTAAATTGCATTTAGTAAGATCTGGTTATGAGCAGTTTTGCTTTAAAGAACAATACTTCTTTTGTAGCCAAGCTGCAAAATTATCTGGAAAAAGCGAGGATTAGATGTGTTTTCTGTTAAAACTACAGACTTCCAAAATAGTATTACCAAAGTATGCATTGAATGTGCTGATAGGTGGGCTGATGAAGTCTGAGGGCAACTGGAAAGTGTAAGTGACTTGCCTGCAGCAGAGGCTATATATCATCAGTCCTGTAGTGTCAATTTTAGGACTAAGAAGTGTATTCCAGAGGTATTTTCACCAGAACAACAGACACAAGGGACTACAAAGACACAAACATACTCCTATCTTTTCTACTAGAAAAAAATCCATTTATCCAAGACCCTTCATTACGCAATATTGAAACCGGTGTGGCATCTGATTCATCTGTAAATATTTACAATGCAAAAGAAATCAGATCGAAAGTCTTACAATAAATGGTTGGTAAAAATGTGATGGAGTATTCTTTCAAAAGATCCCAGCAAGCAGTGACACTTACTACAAAGCCTGTAGTAAAATTAGATGGCGAGTCAATTCAGGTTAACCCCCAGCTACTTTTTCAATGTCTTACAACAGCTGCAACTAGATCGAAAGAAGACATGTCACTTATATTTGGATATGAGCTTTGTAGTATTCCATCTGCACTATTTCATCCATCAGGTTTTCCAAGGCAACCACAAAAACCAGCATTAGCTGATGCAATTTGGGCTTTAGGAGACTGTGGAAGACAGGAGTCTATTACTGAGAATGTTCAACATGTGTTAAATGGAGGATCATTATTACAGCGCATGCCATAGCAACAAGGCACAGATTTCGCAGATATGTGTACGTAGATTATATATCTATAAAGTATGTGGATCCAGTGATGGCTACAAGTCAGGACCATCAACAAAGGATGTAGCCCATATGCGGCGAATGCATAGAGTTTATGGTTCGATTGTTAACTTCAAAGACAATACACCATTCAAAGGAAAAAAAGAACAATTCTTAACGAACTCTGAAAACAAACGTATTATTTACATGCTCGGGTGTCGACTTGAAAATAGGGAATAGAAAGTTGTATATGCTGAAGACAATGCAGATCTTTTAATAGTTAGAGCAGAAACTCGTGAAACAATGTTGATCGGAGAAGACACTTATCTTCTCATATTGCTAGGCTATCACGCTAATACTCAGAACTGTAATACCTTTTTCAAGTCAGAAGGGAAACAGACTACGTACGAAGCAGTGGGAATTTGGGACGTTCGACTAACAAAGATGATACTTGGAGCAAACACCTGTTGCCATATGCCGTTTGTTCATGCTTTGACAGGTTGCGACACAACATCTCGCATTTATGAGGTTTTGGAAAAGGGGCAGCACTTAAAATACTAGGATATGACCAACATTTAAGGGAGAGTGCAGAAGTGTTTTGCAATTAGGGTAAAACAAGAGATGAAATACAAAAAGCCAGAGAACAAGCACTTATATGTCTGTATGGCAGAGTTCCAACTGAGGGATTGGATTTATTGCGCTTCAGAAATTTTGCACAAAAAGTAGTTTCAAGCACAACACTTGTACAGGTACATACACTTCCTCCTACATCCGCAGCCGCATGAGGGTCTATTTTCAAGTACAAACATGGATTGACTCAAATGACAAAATGTTACCACAAGAGTGGATGGTCAGTTGTAGGCAATAGCTTATTACCAGTTAAGACACAATTACCACAAGCTCCAGAAAACCTATTAAAAATTATAAAATGCAACTGTATAGTGAATTGTGACAGTAAACGTTGTACATGTAGGAAGCATGGACTTGAGTTTTCTATAGGCTGTGGAGAATGTAGGAGTGTTAACTGTACAAATGTAACACAACTGACAGAATCTGACATAAATGAAGATACATAGAAGATACAATATAAAGATGACAATGTGACAGCTTCAAGATAGGATCGTCCAGTTGTAAAGGAAATATATAACGAATTGAATCCTATTTTAAAATCAATGTGCGATATATTTTAATAATGCCACAAAGTCAACATAACTGGTTCTGGTTTGTGTATTAATTCAAGTAATACAACATTGGTGAATAGATATAGCAAATGTTTATAGAAAGATGTGTGTGTTAAATCATTTTGTATACTCATTTTCTAGATGTGGCTGTCATTTAAAAGAATATTGTTATAGATTTTTTTTTGATGGGTGGGGTAATATATATACAAGTTAAAGAGGTGAATAATCATTAATTTGGGCATCAGTTAAAATGCATTTAATTGGGTTCATCTTATTAACTATTATTTGTTATCTGTTTGTGTATTTTTATTCATATATCAACGGAAAGAGTGTATAATGAGAGTATATGATTGCATACATCAAATCAAGTTGTTTTATTTTCATCAGATATGTTAATAAGGAAAATAAAAATTTTATGCATTTCCTCCATTTAGATTTTTCTAGACTTTCTTGTGTAACTTTGCAATACAAGTAACAATAAATCAAAGCATTGTTTCTGTTGCAATTTGTTGATGTTGAAGTATGTTTTTGCGTAGGCTGACTGGACTAGAATGTTCTAAGGTTCAAGATTATTCCGGAATGTTTTAGCATATTATTATGGAATATTCTAGCATTTTCTAGACTATTGTAGCATATTCTGATATTTCCAGAGCATTCCACAGTGTTCAGAATGTCTAAGAACATTCCATATATAAATAATCCATACTATCATTTTGTAAAGATACAAGTTTCTAGAATTTCTGTGAGAATACATAAGCACTTAAGCAGGCATTGTATTGGCATATCATTTCAAATGGATACTGCAAGAGGAAGTAAAACTACACTTTGGCTGCTTGGTACAGAAAAAACTGAACTAACAGGGAGCGAATTACATTTAAATAGGCAAGTGCTGTGTGTGTTTCTCTACTATCACAAACATTAAAGGAGATAATTTGTGAAAATTCAACGGTTGTGATCAACGGGGCTGCAACTTTTTCAAACAAGGCTCAAATTCCAATTTGTTCAGCACATCTTTACCAAATTGGAGAAGCTTTTTGAAAAATGAGCAAAGCTAAAGAAAAATTCAATAAAGAAAACTGAAATATCGAAAGCTAATGAAACAATTTTTTTCAGTAACCTGGAAAAACTTTTTGACATCATTTATAGGGATGACCTGACCCTGAATAAAATGCTTTTTAATGCTCAGAGATAAAAAAGGAAATTGTGGGTGCATGGGCCAGGAAGTTAAGGTTATTTCCTTTAAAGAATCAAGACCTGAGAAAAGAAGTATGGCAAGTACTAACAGTAAATAGCATGCATAACACATACAGCAGACCTTGAACGAAATTGTCAGTTGTTAGGAGTCATCGCACAGTAGTGATGAAGACAGAGGAGCAATTGGAGAATCACCTTCTAAACCTAAAAAGAGGCCAAGAAAAATATTACCAGCACCCATCGACAGAACCAAGTGGAGTGACAGAAATGCAATATTTGTCTTCACTGCCACATTCATAGCCTTGGTCATGATATGCAGAAGCTAACCATTAACCATTCCTTGATCCAAATATCTTGTCATCACTTCCATGAAGACCATGTCTAAAACTTAAAGGAACATTCTAGCCAAAAGTCTCACTTGTGGTTTACTGAGATAACAAGCTCCTTAATGATCTCACAGGGAAAAATAAGAGAATCAGATCATCTATCAGTGGTCTTATCTGAGGCAGAAGTAAACCAACTCTTAGGTATTCCAAAGTTGATGTCTAGCACTGGAGAAGCTGAGCAAGTGATGAAGTGATCCATTGGCAGTTTTTTTGATGTACTGGTCACAGTATGACACCTTGATGTACCAATCAAATAAAAAAAAGATCACTGACTATGGTGCAGTTTTACTCTAAATATAAATAAAATTGTTTTGATATGTTAGTTTCTGCCATCACTGCTGAGAAGTGTTGGATAATCTACATTTCCAGAGAAGTGTGTTTGAAAGTGCCATCAACTGACTGTTAGTCACTGTACATGAACAGTCCTGTGAAGTGGTTGTACACAGTGCATTGTGCGTGTACTATATTGAGAATGGTATTGTAATTTTATTGCAAACTGATCCCCCAAAATGTTAAACTTTGTTGAGAGTGAGAAAGACAGACCTACATTATTATATTAGTTGAGAGTGTCATGAGCACAACCATTCTGGTCATGCTGCTGATATTGAAGCTCTCACACACATCCTTTAGACTCAGCCAAGCTGTGGCAGCTAAGTTGCCATCTATAGACAACATTAAAAGAACTATTTGGAATTTACATGGGAAACAAAATCTAGAGTTAGTTACTCCAAATTATCAACAAGATATTGTTATTACAGAAGAGTACACTAAACCTGCAAATGGAGAATAGTTTTTAATATATGTATATATATATATATTTTTTTTTTACTCTGGTGCAACAGATGATCAAATATTGATTTTCTGTACAAGAAGTAGCCTACAGTTACTGGCAAGTTGTGATCATTTGTATGCTGATGGAACATTTAAGACCATTTCAAATATTTTTGAACAGTTACGTACGATTCACGAGCTGCAAGGAAACATTGCCACCTTTTAATTTATGCATTGTTGCCAAATAAAAATTAACATAAATATATTAGACTTCTCAGAGAGAAAAAGTAATAAGGATTTTGAAAATACTAGATGTTTCAACAGAACATTGGTCTGATGAAACATGTAGTATGTTCAACCATCAATTAAAACTTTTCCTTATGCTTATAAATCGTTGTTTGTCTACCTATTATTGTGTATGTCTTTCCTTGTGTATTAACTAATATCGATGCATTTTCCTTGAAAAGTTCATCAAAAGGTAAGTTATATACCTTTTTCTAATATTTTTTCTTGTAATACATTAATTTATAGTTAAAAATCAATCTAAAAATTGAACATTTAATTAACTGTTATTTTGAGGAACTGTTTTTCAAAGATTTGTTTTCAAAGAATTTTCTGTAAATCAAAAAAATAACAGAAGATTCTTTTTTAATCTTTATTCTAATATGCACACATGCCCCATTTCTGTGACCAGTGCTGCTTGCTGTTGTGTCAGAGCAAACTGCCTTTACACAATCAATTACTTGCTTGACCTGCAATGTGACCTTAGTTCCATGTTTCTGTTCTTATGGGAATTAAAATGAAATGAACTTATATATCCAGTGTAGCATGTGAAAATTTGTAGTGCTAGTTATGTAGTGAACACATAATGCTTGTGAATGCATGCTTCGAAGAATTATTTTCAAAGAATTTACTGCATACAATTCTACTACAAGCTACAGCTTTTATAGTATAATAACTGTGTATTTGAGAATGAACATGCCAGTAATCGAAACACTGTACCCATTTTAAGAAATATTCGTCCTTACTGTAAAAGTTAAAACTTGTAATAAAAAAATGCTTATAATCAGTAAGTAAACTTAAATCTAAGAATCTACTATATTTGGCTTGTCAGAATCATATCTTAGAACTTGTTCTGGCATGTGTTTTCAAAGACAGTACGGGCTTTCCTGTAGCCCAGATACTGCAATTTTCAATTGATTACGGCAATCTTAGGAATATATGGAACAGTCCAGTTATTCAACTGCAGCTGATAATGATGAAGTAGCAATAAAGGAAGCTAAGGACAATGTCACTTTGACTCCAAGTCATGGCAGCTCAGAGAGGACTACAGGGATACACTACATACAGTTGAAAACTTGAATATGATAAATGACAATACCAAAAGGGATGTGGTCCTTATTGACAAGTATAATACCATCATAACAAGGAAGAACAGAAAAAATTCCTCCTTCAAGTTGTGCAGGATTACAGAAGACGCCTTCATAACAAGGAAGCAATAACAATGCAAAAGTGACTAACTACACCAATATCATATAAAAATTATGTAATTATAATATCGCATATGCAATAAAATAATAATATAGTTTAAATAAACCATTTATAATACAAAGCAAATATGTTATATATATCTATATATATATATATATATATATATATATAAGAGAGAGAGAGAAGAAACTAGTTCTTATGTCTATTTCTTACTTCTTGGAGTGACACGTGGGAGAAG
>NW_013668892.1:40908-58383 GCF_000517525.1 Limulus polyphemus | reverse complement strand
AATTTATAATTATCTTATACTGAAAATTTATTTCTGATAGGCACTTACTTCTGTTCACAAGGTTAGCTATTATTGTTCAGTGCTGCCCTCTATATGTGAACTTTCTCCTGTCACATGCCACAAGCCTTCCACTACCCATATTGAAATTGCAAGATTCCAACATGTCTCTCATGCAGATCTTCATGCATCACCTCCTCACCAATAGGAGATCGACATTCCCACGTGACTCCCTCTACACTCTATCGAACTATCACCTCGAAGTTTGGCAAAAGATGTTAGCACCAAAGAAATGTGGGAGGAAGGGTCGGAAGTGTGAAAGGAGGCATGTACCTATCGGAAATACATTTTCAGCATAGGAAAATTGTAATTTCTGATACAGTATTTACCTCCTCTAACAAGATTAGCTAGAATCCCACGTTGATAAGAAGGAGGGATCGGTGCGAGGGAACAACAAAACTACCCTCTGAAAGCATCCCAAGGATACACCTGGAAATGAAAGACTCAGATCTGAAGATCAGAACAGGGGAACCGCACCACTTCTGAGCCAGGTATACTCTTTATCCAACTGTAGAATGTGTAAGATATAAGGGCAGAAAATGAAAGGAGCACATCCAAGTGGGAGAGAATGTGGCCCAAAAGTGATCCTAACCATAGAAATATACTGTATCTCGATCCCACAATAATAAAGGTTGGTAAACAAAGGATGCACCCATAGGTATAGTGGCTAGTGCATGGCAGACCATACTCAGTAAGCCACCTACATCCAAAACTTGCCCTTGAGGGGAACTGAGATCTGAGCGAGGGTAGGATAAGGATCATACCACCTTCACCTCAAACCAAAGAACTGGGGGACTGAGAACCACTTCAAGTTTCAGGTATGAACAATGATTAGCTCTGAGTTATCAATCCAGAGACTTGTATCAACCGGTATCAAAGGATATCTATCACATGCAATCAACTCTCCAACCATGAAACAGGCCGGGACCATCCAAATGGCAATAACATCCTTGTAAGAAGATAGGACGAGGGATAGTCAAGGACAGAATTGGAACAATCCAACGTACCACCACTGTGACCCACAACACAGACAGAGGAAATTGAAGAAGGAAGATATACAACCTGAAACCTATGAGAGGACTCATGGTGATAAGGTCACTGTATATACAAAACCTATCTACATGGTACCAACATTTATGCAAGAGTAGGATGAGAGCTCCAAAATGAAAGGGTGAAGTGCATCCTGACATCTCACTTGTCATTGATTATCATAAATAGGAATATATCATGTCATCTACACCCAAAGAACACAACCTCCCTACTCTTATTGGGTATTGTATGAAACTCATTCAGCAGGGTGCATCCATGGTCAACCACCCCAGAGGCTTGGAACTGGAAAATGGTAAGGACTCCCATTCTCCACTCAAAAAAGGAGGGTGACAATGTGATGAAGAGTCTGAAGGAACATCATGACCTGAGACAGTGCAGTAGGTGACCACAAAATGTTATTTTGAAAAGCAGATCATAGTGAGTTATTCACTACAGGTATGGGCAGCAATCCCATTCTGCTTTACTCATGCAGTCCATGGGTAGTACGGTCTGGAACAGGTATGTTTATGAAGCAAAATATCATGAGGCCAGGCACCTACAAGCAATCTTGTGAACACCCCATATCAATGGTGAGTGTGCGAAGCCATGGAAGATAAAGCTTGAGTCAACATGGCTAGACAGTGCAGATTTTAAGTTAAAGAATACATGGTTAGGCACCACTCACCACAGAGCGAGATGTCCTCATCAGCCTGTTCTGAAGGAGCCTGGGGACAAAGGTTGTCCCATGTAATGTTCGATCTCCCAGTGTATAAAAACAGATAAATCCACCATCAGGTCACCCACACCTGAGGCCTGAGAAAAAAAAAACACTGGTCGCTGGTGTAACCCCCAAAGTGGTAATGTTAATTTCAAAATTCATTGCACTGAAAGGTTCACCAAATTCAAGTGTAGAAAATAAGGTAACTAGAATTAACTGATAAATACTAATACAAAAAACAGGCTTAACTAATGCAAATTAATTTAATAAACAACCACTTCGCATGGAAAGTCGAATGTGAAGCACTGAGCAAACAAAAGAGCACATCTGAACAAAGTGTTGCCAAACAAGAAGTGATAGTTGGTAGGGGATGTAGAGGTAGTCTGTGACAGATTTATTATTATATATTATTTTAATACCGATGTTTGTTTAAATTAAATTTACATTTAGAAATGTATAAAACTTATACTGTTAAATATGTAGTGAAACTCCTGCCTATTCTCTAAAGTTGCAGAAAATTCTCAAGTGTAAGAATCAACATTATATGTCTATACATAAACGCTAGTGTTAGCATCAGTATTGTTACGTAAAACTGAAATTTCGAGAAACTCTCCACATGCCTATAAATATAACCAATGTGGACACCAAACAAAACAGTATCTATTATTGGTTTGCTATAGTTGGTACGCTATAAACTTGGAAGCTATAACTCTGATTGTAATAACACTAATTAATCGGGAAACTTAAGATATTTGACCAGGAACATTTATAAATTTTGAACATTACAAACCATTTAACTTTAGTAGATTCACATTGGACATTAGTACTTTTACAAAAACATTACCTAACGTCACTGGTAGGAAAAATTGGCGTGTGATCAGTGAATTTCACAGAGCTAGCTAGCTCCCTATTAAGTGAATTGTACCTACATCAACTAGAAATTAACTTGCTCATTGTGAACCCTTAAAAAAACATCAAGGAAGTTCCAGGTGAGAAAGAAGACTTTATATTGTTTGTAAGTTTGTGAAACTTTTGTATATAAATCATTGTTTGTAATAACTGTTATTGTAAATTGTATTGTTGCTTGTATATTAAAACATATTTGTATTAAAAAAGAAAACTGTGTGTATCAATCTTGTTGGCAAATATCATAAATTGGACATATATCGCCATTTATTTAACTACTAAATTTAAATTATCAATTAGCTCAGTTTCAGACCATTCGAAATTGTAATATGTAACAGAGTTACACGCATCACGTGAGCATGTCATGTTCGTGAGGAGGTGACACATGATTTGCATGAGAGACATGTTGGAATCTTGCAATTCCAATAAAGGGGAGCAGAAGGCTTGTGGCATATGTCAAGAGAAAGTTCACATATAGAGGGCAGCACTGAACCAGAATAGCTAATCCTATTAGAGGAGGTAAGTACTGTATCAGAAATATTCAAGATTTTAAAGAGAATTTATACTATTGATGTATTAGGTTTTTGTGTGCGAGTGTGTTGAAGTTTGAGGGTAATAACAAGAGGTTCAAAATTAAGATTCAGAAAAGTCACAAATAGCTCTAGTTGAGGCAGTTTTACTTCTCCAACAAAATGGTAAATTTGTAGAACAAACTGCCATCTAGAGTGTTAGAGGCTGAAAATTTACAGAGATTTAAAAACTTATCAATATTTCAAGTATGAAGCTAGATTTAGTTCTTAGTTTTCTGTTTGTTAGGGGAAGCTGGGAGTACGACATTCTTGATGGCCCAAAAAGACTCCTTAATTTCCCATAACTTACAAAAAGTATAATAATACCCAACTTAATTGTTTTCTATTTTTAACCTTAACCTATCTCTTAACTTCATCTCTAGCTACCAAATTAATTTTAAAATGTTTGTACTCAGCCATTATTTATTTTATCACAAACTCCAATTTAACTGGCAAAATCATAAAACCATTAAAATTTATAAGGGAAAGGGCAAAGTGGGTTTCAATGCTTACTTGTATGAAAATATCCTTAAATATATTTAACCAACCAAATGAGGCTTCAAAATTAAATACCTCCTGCTTCCAACTTTTTGTGATGTAAGTTGTATGTCGGCATTATTACAATATTTAAAGCAAATAGCTATTATATATATATATATATATATATACACACACACACACACCAACATACATGTGTGTCTGTGTGTTATGTGAAACACCCAAATTAGTAAGACCACAGGTATCATATTATTTCAGCTGCATAAAAAGTTGAAACAATTTTTATTCTTTTCAATTCGTATATTAACTCAATAATTATGGGCACCCTTTTCTGCACATGCCATGAGATTTTACATAGTTACATACAAAAATTAATTAAGCAATTTAACAATCAATGTATACTAATGAAATTAGCATTCAAATTTACTTTATAGCTCAAAGTTTTATATTATCTATCCTTTTTATTCCATTACTTCAAAAGAATTCTTAAAATTCAGTTTTTGTCACATGATGCACAGTTCACATAACCTTCATTTTTTGTTTCTGTAACTTGAATACTTCTTCATGTATACTATACATCCATGTATAGACAGAAACTAGGTTAACTGATGTGTTTACACATTTTTCTTTCAAACTGGAATTGAAAAAGGAGAAATAAATTTCATGGAACTTTTGACAGATGTCATGCCCACTTTCTACACACAGAGTTGTGATTTCTCATCCAATTATACTTAGTTGAGCTAGGTGTTTAGAACCAATAGAAAGAGCACATTTTAAGATAGGATCTGCCAATAGTTATTTTAAAATTGTCACAAAGAATTCCACAAGGAAGTAGTCAAACCACTCTTAGCATTGTTGCTGCTTTAATCCTTCATAGCACTATAACATTGTTTCTGAAGTAGAAATATGTTAGTTAGGTGTACAGTTGAATTGTATTTACATTTTAGTTTTATATTTTACTTAATTACATGTTATTTATGTTCAAAGGTGCATATTTGAAATATTTAATCATTTTTTTATACAACCCAACATCTTCTTGGTTCACAAGGATTAATGTAATATGCAAGTGCCATCACATTCTGCTGATAGCTACAGTTTCCCTGCCAATGCATGATACCATAATATTGGCCAGGAACACCCACTGACGTATGTCAGGTGAAATAATAGCAATGCTATAAAGGACAGGAAAGGAAAACCAAACATTAAAAATAAACCATATGTTAAAATGTAAGGACATGCAATTAAGAATATAACCAAAAAATGTTTTAAGATTATTCAACAAAATATTAAAAGGTATGTAAATTTTTTCCTATATCTTAGTTTTAAACAATTCTATAGTATAAATTAGTAATGTCACAGTAAAAGTGAAAAATATAATAAACATTTAACTTAAAAAACTTTTGATATTCATTTAGAAGGTTCTAGGGGTTATGAAAATGAAACCTAGGAACTACAAGATCGAAAAAAGTAATTTTTTACTCATGTTGTTTTGTTGGTTATGCAGTATACTACTTGGGCATATTCCCATAACCTTACAGTTAAAATGATTTCAGATCATCTACATGTAGTTCCACATTACAGCACCATGTCTGGTCATGCTCCATTTGATGCTCAGACCTCTTCACAATAGTTCTGTATTGTAGTTTTCATTGCAAAGGGCACTATCATAAGGCTGTCATGTCTAAAGCACACCAATCCTCCCTATTGGATTTCCATAATCCATCTAGAGTGCAAGATTTTGTCAAATCACACAAAAAAGTTAATGGGCACCCATTTCCTGTGCATGTCATAGGGTTTTACTGAATTACATTCAAAATTTAATTAACCCTTTCAGGATGAGTTAAGTATTTATACTATAACGTTTAATGCAGTAAGTGTATTTTCACAAAATTTGGTGGACTTTTAATAAAGATTACAATTTTTTCATATACAAAAAATCCAGTTTTTTAATGAAGTATTTTTATTATAGATTTGTTTGTGAAAATATTGAGTCTGTTTCGTTACCAGTCCAAGTGCAAAGTGATTTTCATGTTAAAACTAAAAAAAACTATTGTATGTCACAAAACTCTTAAATATTATTTGTGTAATCTCTAAAACCTCATAAATACATTTCAAATGTTTGTTTTCAGTAGAACTTTATATTCTATTTTGTTATTTTTTCTACCCTAACTCTATGGAGTCTCTCAATTTGACTGGCCTTGTAACCATCATAAAAAATTAGGAAATAAATTTAAGTTATGCCTTTTTCATTCTAGACTGATTACAGATTATAACACAAAAACACAAGTGTTTAGTCTAAATAGCTTAAATATCATAACATTATACATTTATATATATTTATTATTTTTATTATATTGACCTTCCAGCCATGCCTAGCTAACAATACAGAGGTTACAATGATGCAGCTCACGTGCACTTATGATACCATATCCAATAATAAAAAACTAACCTTTAATCTAAAAAAATGCCTGCCTTGGATGTGTTTTGTAATATACAGTCACATTTCAATTATTATACATTATATATGTATATACATTAATGCTATTTAGAAATAATTTCTCAAACTTATTTTTCTTCAAACATAGAACAGTAAATAAAGAAGCAAAACAAACAATTATCTCTTCTAATTTTGCCCTTTGTACTTGTTTGCCACTTGTCACAGGTTGCTAAGCCTTATGAAATTTCCCACGTGGAGGATGTGAAAAGAGAATTTTTTTAAGTTTTATATATACATTTTAAATAACCAAAAAAATCATAAATTACTATATCAATACCATAGAATCCCACTATAATTTGGGTTTAAAAAATATGAAATTTCAGGCTCAATAAAAACTTACCTTATCCTCTGACATTTTGTGTGAAAAGAATGAGATTAACACAATAACACGTCAAAATGGCTGAGAAAACCACTTGGGGTACATTCTGGGCTTTTGATTTGTTATTCATGTCATATACAGAAGTAAGTGTACATAAGAGAGTGTTTCCAAAATTGGAAAGATGTTGGCAGGGGGCCACTGTGTTTGATTCAGTATATGAGAGATATCATAGCATATAGAAAAGATAAGATGTTGTTATTTTATATTCTAGCTTGTCAATATCATTAATTTGAGTTCCTAATTCGTACAAAATTATATGCTTTGTATTTTGACATCACAAACATCTAATTTGAACCAGTGTTGCATTCAACATACCACGTGACATACAAAAATCACTATTTAGCTGTGTTTTTTTAATATTTACTTTTAACTTAAGAAATTAACTGACATAATACTAAAATTTGAATTATAAGCTACAATTTGATACCAAACTTATTGACATAAGCTCATAAAATAGTTGTTCAATAAAATTTTGAATGCAAGTCAACAAATGTGATGACATGGCCTTTGACACGTGACCTGTCGCACTAGGGTTAAGCAACTTTACTATCAATGTATGTCAAGGAAATTAGCATTTTAATGTATGTTATAATTCAGTGTTTTATATTATCTGTTTTAATTCTGTTATTTCAAAAGATACTTTTAAAAAACTCTTAATCTTCTGTTTTGTTGTCTTGATGGAAAATTAAAAGGTATGTACATTTTCTATTTCTTAATTTTAAACATTTCATTGCACTCTGCATTGATGATAATACAAAATCTTACCAATTATTTTGAAGATATTTTATGAAAGCTCAGAGTTATCATAAATATTGTTGAACTGTGTATCATTCTCCATATAAGAAGTAAGCCAAGTATGTCTCCGAATGGCATATCATGAATACCCATTCCATTCTGAAGCTACTTTAGGCATATGAGGGTTAAACAGGAGGTACAACTGGCAGTAGAGCTGGGTGAGTAACTTGAATCAATATAATTGATTAGAGTCATGTAATATAATCAACTGATCAAAAATTATGATTCAATTGGTTAATGTCATAAAACTATTCAACTAATCAAAATTAATGTTTCTGATTATTCCAACTATCAAGTACTCAAAATATTGTTATTATGAAATAAATTTGGAGAAAACTTGCCATTAAACATAAAATTCTTATTGACTTTAAATTCTCTCAAAAACAAGGCCATAAAATGAATAAAAATTATATAGAATCACACAATATCAATGTCATTTATAAAATAACGTGCAATAACCGGCCAGAATTCTACATTGGAGAAACTGGAAGAAAATTAGAAATCACATTCACTGAGCATAATAAACAACCATGTTTACTAACATTACAACTAAAAAACCACTGTATATCTATACAAAACACCTTAATTTTAAACAAAGAACCAAACATAGACAAATGCAAAATGAAAGAAGCTACCTTAACTGAAAAACAACCCTACTCTAAATCAACCCCCGGGGTACCAAGATACCTTTACTAAGCTGTTAAGCAATCTCCTGTCATGTGACCTCTTTGTTCCATACTGTATACATATCCTGTGTCTGTGTAAACTACTTCTACCTAATGATGACATAATTTTGTCAAAATTTTGTACATTTATAATAATGTTTTCTTCATTACCCACTCAAGCCATGTCCAAACTTTTCTTGTCATTATGATTTCTCATTATTATTTTCAATTAATACAAGGTTGTTCAGCTTAACGATAACCCTATAAGACATGGAACACTCTTTAAATTTCTTTCTGCACATGTCACAAAGTGTTACTGAATTACATTCAAAACTTAATTAAACCACTTTACTATCAATGTATTTTAATGAAATTATTATTATTAAATATGTTATAATTCAATGTTTTATATTATCTAAGTTTTATTCCTTTATTTCAAAACAAACCTCTAAAACAGTGATTAAAGCTTGTTTTATTGTCACTTGATGTGCCCATGGTTAAAAATAACTTTTGTTTCTTCTATTTCAGCTCTACTGTGGGTAATGTAGATATTTTTGTGCAGACAATCAAAGTACACATATATAGTTTGTTTACAGTAAATTGAGTCAAGTTCCAAGAACTGGCCTCAGAAGAAACATATCTAAAAATTTTCCAAGTTCAATATAAGCTACACCCACTTTTGAAGTAGAAGCAGTGTTGCTAAGGGCCAGTTATAACTTGAATGGCATGCTTATAACCAATATAAAGAGCAGATTTCTCACTTTT
This sequence comes from Limulus polyphemus, assembly GCF_000517525.1. Taxonomy (NCBI): domain Eukaryota; kingdom Metazoa; phylum Arthropoda; class Merostomata; order Xiphosura; family Limulidae; genus Limulus; species Limulus polyphemus. The sequence goes on along the minus strand of NW_013668892.1, from coordinate 49,505 downwards.
AATGTCTCAAGCTTAGCAGAAAACATAGGCAATAAATGAGTTTACAAACAGAAAGCAAACTGCCGCTAAGTCCATTGTTGAGATCAGTGTCTCTAGTCCTTGGCTATTTTTTCTTGCCTTATACATAGTAGTCTGATAGAAAGTTAAACTGCATTCCAGTTTTACCTTTAAATTTTAGTTAACTATGTATTATTTGTGTTTTAAAATTCACATTTGAAAGGTTTAATGATTTTCTAAATATTTCTAATCTTTGCCTCATTCCTTGAGGATTAGAAAAATAGGCAAACTCAAAACATTTTTCCTGAGGCAAAAGCGTCTCTGCCAATCATAACATTATATTGCCCCTGGGCATCTGCTGACGTGTGTCGACATAAATAATCAAAGATAAAGACCACCAAACGAAAATAAACATTAAAAATAAACTATAAATGAAAATGTAAAGTCATGAAATTATGTATATGACCCAAAGGAGATATTTTAAGATTATTCAATGGAAAGATAAAAAGGTATGTATACATTTCCATTTCTTAATTTGAAACATTTCCTTGCACTGTATGTTGATGATAATTGCTAGAGTTAGTGATATGGCAGAGAAAATGGAAAATATAAACATTCACCTTAAAAACACTTTTGATATTCATTTAAGAGGCTCTAGAGATTATGCAAGTAAAATATGAAAACTGTAAGAGAAAATATAGTATTATTAAACTTAACATGAAAATCACATTGCAGGTAAACTATTCAGTCTGAGTGAAAATAACTACATTAAATAACAAATTTTAATTAGAAATAGTAGAAAAAAATCAAAATTAAATATTTTATTTTTTTAAAGCTATGTACTTTTAGGAAAGTTCTTGTCAAATTTAAGACAATTTCATCCACTAGTTTTATTTTTGGAACAAAGTATGACGAGAGTGTCCTTACCTATGTGCAAAACACATAGCTGGGAGTCATAGGGTTAATCAATCAGTTTCACAACTCAAAAAAATAATTAACTAATCAAATTTACTATTTTTTATTTCTCCATCTATCCAAGTCTCAAATGAGAATAATTGATTAGTTGAATGTAATTGATTAATGAGCATGACACTTAATCAATTAGCAAATTTCGCCAATCATCAAGCTCTAACTGGAAGCCTTTTCTTGGTGAATCCATAGCCTGTTGGCCTTGTTTCCAAGCGAATATCCTTCTTGATTATGTTGCATACTATTGCCTTTGTGTTCATAGTTCCTCACTGTTTACAAGACATTGTATATTGCTTACCATGGCTGGGGTACAACTTGTTCTAGGTCTCTTTCTTGGATGACTCTGATGGTCCAAGTTGATTCATATTCTCTTTTATTTTCCAATGCCATTAAGTACAAGGAATATCCCAGCTTCAAAATTCCAAATCCCCTAGCTGAACACCTTTTTATGATCTGAATGTATGAACAATGAATAATTTGGTTTCGAAAGGGTTGTTACACACCATTCCCAAAGGAGATCAATTTTTGATAACATCACACTACCTACAGAATGCTAAACAATAAAAAAAGTTAGTTCTGATGCAAGCTGTTAAACCACAACTTTATCTCAGTTGTTGTTGTTACATAAGATGTTGACTTGCATATTGTAAGTCATTTTAGTGTATAAAAAACCTGTATAAGTGGAACACACTGATTATATGGAACTTTATTATGTTATACTATAGAAAGTTTTGATTACTCACCTGAATAACATTCAAATCAGTCACACCACCTTCAAGAGTAAGTATACGTGCTACACCTTCAGAGAAACAAAACATTTTTCTACATATATGTGTATGTATATATGTCTATTATACTATAATCATTTAAAAGACAAGTTAGATTAATATTTCATCTGCACTATCTCCTCTTGCACCTACCCCCCCCCCACCACACACACATAAAGTAAACAAAACCAATCAAGTAACACAGTCTGAGCTCACAAGGTCAAGTTCCGAAAATTTTGAATTATTCTATTTTTGCTACCTAGCCTAAGAATTTTTTTAAGTTTTATATTTTATTACTTCTGTTAAATATATATAACTATCAGTACAAGATATACATAAAAACAAAAAAATCATCATTTATATATGCATTGAAGCACCTTTGCATTTTGATGCCTTACTTCAGTAACTACTTTTTTTCTAAATATGTTGGTTGACCAAATAATTGTGCATGCAGCTTTCAAATATTCATCACAAAATATAGATCACAAAAAATATACCAGGCACTTGAATAGAATATTCCAAAACAACTATAATTTGCTAGGCTTCCTAACTAAGCTATAAGTAGGTTAAAAACATTCTCTTACTGCTAGGAACAATGACTTCACTTAATACACATCAAGCTTTTCTTGCAAACTACCATCTTTATCCACCAAATACAAACAAACAGTCTTAAGATTCCTGTATATCATATGTTCTTTCTATTGGTTATAAACATGTCCACCAGACAAGTAGACTTGAATGGATATAATTGGCATGAAAAGATGGGAAGGGCTTCTCTAGTGGTTTTACAAATTTATTGATATTTCAGCAAACCAAGAAAGTATGAGGTTCAGATTTTATATTCTTTCTTGTTATTGAAAGTAGTTTGTGTTTCTAATGTTATAAAATTCTGATAGGGAAAAATCAAAGCCAGGCTCATCATGTAATAGGGAAGGGTGCGGTGAGAGAATTTTCTTAATGTTTCATTCTAAAACTAGTAAATTATAGCTTAGGTAGTACTGATGCCAAGTTTATTGACATACACTGTTTAATCAAATTTTGAATGCAACTGTGTAAAAGGTTATTCACTCCGAACTTTGACCCTGTTGTACACATAAGGTTAACTGATATAATTGATTACCTATGAGTAGTACTAGTTTTGTATGGTGTTTCTCACATCTCCAAATTCTATTGGAGGTGAGTATCTGGGAATATGACTGACGTCCTAGTTTGGACACCGGGTGAGCGTGTTTTGGTGTGATGGGGATTTGAACCCGTGACCCTCAGATTGCGAAGCGAGTGCCCTAACCACCTGGCCATACCAGGTCATCTATGAATATTGATTACATCAATTAGTGTAATGTAAAATAATAAATTAATCAAAATTACAGTTAAGTTGATTAATGTCACAAAAAAATCAACTAACCGAAATCACTGTTATTAGTTTTTTGATTATTACTGTTTTTGACTTTTCCAACTATCTAAGTAACAAAAATATTGCTATTATAATTAATTCAAGATTGCTTACCTTAATTTATCAGTGTCTTGGCTCATGAAAATAATTCACTAATCAAAATTAGTGTTTCTGATTATTCTAATTATCCAAGTCTCATGAGAGTAATGTAATAATTGAATGCAATCAATTAACAAGCCTGACAATTAATAACATAATATAATGTTTTGGGACAACATGGGACCTACTGGTCCATCTCGGCTTTTCCATCCTCTAAACTAAATTAAATAAATTTTTAAAAAATCTTAAAGCCGGCCATTATCATTCATATACTCATCAATCTTTTTCTCAAATTTTACAGCCTCTACAACATTCAAAAGCAACCCATTCCAAAAGTCAATCCACCTGTTAGAAAAATGAAACTGTTTTTGCATGAAGATGACTCCTACACTTTAAAAATATTTGTGTCCCCTAGCCCTTAACACTATCAATTCCCTTTACAATCTTAACAACCTTTCCATCCCAGGCACCATTCTAGTAACCCTTCTCTGAACCCTTTCCAACAATTCAATGTCATTACTCCAAATGTAGCCTAACCAGTGACCTGTACAATGAAATTATAACCTCTTTAAACTTGTATCCAATATTTCTGAAGATACAACCTAAAATCCTATTTGCCCTACCACTAGCAACAGCACACTGCTTGGATTCCTTTCCTTCGTAACACTGTTAAGGTTATTCCCATCCAAATTATACTTATAATTCAAATTATGATAACCCACATGCATTATCTTGCATTTATTATAATTAAAATCCATCTGCCATTTATTTGACCAACCTTTTGTAAATCAACAGCATCCTCTTCACAGCTAGAAACACCCACGACCTTAATATCATCTGCAAATTTAAGTAATTTATTGACTATTCCTTCGTCTATGTCATTGATATAAATCAAAAAGAGCAAAGATCCTACGACTGAGCCCTGAGGTACCCCACTTGTGACATTAATCCAGTTTGACTGAACTCCATTTGTAACAACCCTCTGCTTTCTTCTATCCAGCCACTGTTCTATCCAATTTGCTAACTTATCCCCCACACCTAGAAGAGATATTTTTGTACAAGTCCTTTTATCTGGCACCTTGTCAAATGCTTTCTGAAAATCCAGATAAACCAAATTTACACCCTTACCCCTCATCTACATAAGCAGTAATCAATTAGTAAATTTTGCCAATCACCCAGTTGTATTGGATATTGCTTCAAGCTTGTTACCCTTTGCAAGTGTTAAGAGTTATAATGTACCAGAGTTTGAAAGTGTTGTGTTATTCAGTAGATTTTGTGATGATGCATGAATTCTTTCAATTCCCTTAACAACCTTAAAAACGTCAGATACTGCGTAACTCTTTTATTTTTTCAAGAGAAGGCAATTTCAGAGATCTTAAAGTGTCCTTCTATGAAGAAGTTTCCATCCCAGGTATCATCCTAGCAACATTCTTTGAACCCCTTTCCAATAATTCGATATCCTTCTTATGATAAAGAGCCCAAGAGTGAATATTCCAAATGAAACTTAACCAGCAACCTATACAATTAAATAATAACCTCTTTAGAACTGATTTTATATTTCTACAAATACAACCCCCAAATCTTATTTGTCTTACCATCAGCAACAACATACTACTTAGATGGTTGAAAAGACAAATCATCCAAAACACCAAAATATTTTTCTTCTATAATACTATTATTATTAAGGTGACTCCTATCAGAATTATCCATAATACTTTAAATTAAGATAAACCACATACACCATTATAATGAAAATCCATCTGTCAGTTACTTGCTCAACTCACCAAATGATCAAAATCTATTTGTAAAGCAGCAGTATCATTCCCACATCAAGCAATGATTATTTTATCTATGTCGTTTTACTTGAAAAACAGTCTGTATGTGTATGTGTTAACATCTATCACCCAGAGTTGGCTGGCTGGATTACCATAACTTTTGACATAGTAACTGGAAACAGTCTGACAGTGTACATGGGTTATTTTGTTTTACTTTTAGGTTTTTGCATAGAAAGGGGGATAAAAAACCTGAAAGAGGACACATTTCCACTTTTTTTTTTACAGACTTTTGGCTTTGAATTTAAGTACTTAATCTATTAAATAAGTCAATTGTTACCTTCCACAAAGCAGGGTATGCAATTAGCATCTAATGAGGACATTGGGGATTTCAAATTTTCGTAGCAAAACAAAAGAGGAAGGGGAACATTATCTGCAATTGTCCTTTATACAATTTTTGCTTCCTTAACGGTTATTCTCAACTAGTTGACATAAATCAAGAAAGAACAACGAGCAGTGAAGACTCCCCCCCCACACACACACAAACAAACACATATACTATAGTGTTATACACACCTATGTCACATGTAACATTAATCGTTATATTAAACCTCATTTAAAACAACTCTATGCTTTCTTAATACAAATATTTAGGCAAAGGAAGCCTTAACTCTTAAGTCTAATACCGTTAATCATATTAACTTTGCACTATTTCGTTAATATTAACTTAAACCCTAATGCTTATAGCATTAATCATTTAATGGCAATACCAAGTTAGCTAGAAGTAGAAGTTTAGTCTTCATAGAGTTTATGATATAAAAATTATAGTAATACTAATAGCTAAAGCATAATCATTATTTTATAATTTACCGTTTAGCTGAAGTGTAGTAGTAGGCCTTAAAGTTCCAACGTTTACTCACCTATAGGGTGATTGATATATGGAGTTTGTGCAATATCCTTTCTTTTCTGAGATTTGTGTTTCTTAGCTGCAAAATCTACAGTCTCTATTAATAACGATACATGATTCTGGGTATCAGTAATAAGACTAGACATCTCTTTCACTTGTTCTTGTTATTTTATCTACCTTTCAATTATTGGGCCTCAAATATATATATCTATGTGTTGATATTGTGGCTGACGTACACAGGATGTACAAACGACAAGGAATCTCACATTTCAAATACATACCTACTAAACCACCAGGCTGAAGTTGTTTTCATATTGGTCATTCGCACTACTATTACAGCACTACGTTGGAAATTGTATTCGAAGCAAAAGTAAGTGCAAGAACTGTTTGTAATTTAAAATATTTATTCATAATATAATACTGAATAAAAGAAATACAACTGATATGGTACAATTCAATTAATGATTTTGCGTCTTTGTGGTATATAAATGCTCATCCCTTATACCAGCGTTTCAGAAACTGGGGTTCTGATCCAAAAGGGGTTCGCAAGGCTAAACAAACGAATAATAAAAACTGTCAGAGTACAACTGTAGATTTTCCCAGAGTGACTAGCAGTATCCATGTGTTTGTTTGTTTGTAATTAAGCACAAAACTACACAATGGGCTATCTGTGCTCTGCCCACCACGGGTATCGAAACCCGGATTCTAGCGTTGTACCGCTGTGGTACTGGGGGCCCATCCATGTGACTAGTCTTTCTCATTAAAGCATCAAGGAAAATGTAATCACATTAATATACCATTTGGACTACCATTAAGAATACTGCTGCTTACATTCTTTCCATGGGCAGACTTCAATAGAAGGACAAGAACAAAGGCAGTTAAAATGACATAACGTAATGACTTTTTTAACCACTGGTATGTGAAACTACACGTACAGAGAAACAACTGAGAAATTCAGAACAAATATTATAATAATAGAAGAAAGTATTGTTGCGTCATCGAGATCACATGACTACAGTGACGCCACGTTTCTAGAACTATCCCTTATCTTGGCGAATGTTCTAGTTCTTACTAGATATAGGGTAGGCGGGTATATATAAGAGGGGACAACGTGATAAGGTAATGTAATGTGTGTGTAGATAGTGAGTAATTGAACTGCAGTCAGAAGTATTGTTGACGTTCGTTGATTAGCGTTTGTTTTAGCGCGATTGTTGAAGTTAAGTGTATCGGTAAAGTTATATTCGGAAAGAATAAACTAGTTTTATTAAGAAAGGACTTGTGTCGCTTAAGTTTCGTCGGAACGAAGTTACTGAAAAACAATTAACAAACGGAGACGTAACAGTATAAATGAATTTTATAGATACATATATAGTCTCAATTCCTCCTACGAAGAATTCTTAACACATTTTTACTTTCAAAATTGTAATGTGTGTTGTTTTCTAAACAAAATTGGTACAAAAATTGGTGTCACTCGACCTTTCATAATCTGTAATCTTATGCCGAATTGTGTTATGTGGTTTTATTGTTTGTGCTGTAAGTTGTAGAGGTTTTTCGTTGAACATTTTATTTTCTGTTTGAAAATCTGATTCTTTGTGGCCAAACCATCGGGAATCACACCCACATGCCAGATACACAATTTTCCTGTTTTTGTGTGCCCAGACTTCTCTGTCTTGGTAGAAATTCTTAAGATGTCATAAAAGTTTGCCCATAGAATGAAAATAACAAACAGTTTAAATGCGTGATTGTTTAGTGATCAATTTGCAATTGGCAGAATGTTTAACACAGCCAAACCACAGTTCCCTTTACACACTCCTATATACAAACAGTGTAAGGTAAAACAAAATTCAAATTCAAATCCCTTTTAGTTGCAAGACTGAAAGACTCTCAAGACATAAAAAAGTAAGGAACGTCATAACAATCGTACAATGGTCAATTTGTAGATAACATTTACAGTATTTCCAAGTAAACCACATCTCCCCTTAGAACCTAAATATTAGATTTTGTATTTACAGGGTAAATTACTACACCAAGCTTTTAGTTCTGGACACAACTCAGGAACAGGTGGTAAAGACATGGCTATCTGCAAAACTGCAGTCTATGGTTGTATTCAGAACCAAACAGAGAATATTGTTGCGTATCTGCTTCTTTGTTAATTTCCGGTATAAATTCTTTCCGAGGAACTTCAGCGTTACAAGTCCCTTCTTGATTAAGCCAGTTTATTCTTTCTCGATACAAACTTTTAGTACACAGAAAGTCCACAGTCAATACGTTTCTCGTCAATTTAAACTTAACAAATTTATAATACACACTATAAATCACAGCGATTGACAATCTCAATAACTTCGCTACGAGTGCAAAACATACACTTATCTTACTCCGCTGGCTTCCGCTACCAGGCGTATATACTAAAGAAGAGGGGTCGCCAAAATTCGAGGAGTTCCCTAATAATTCGAGAAACTCAATCACGCATGCGATATCAGCGTCACGTGACTTCCGCTGTCGTAACACTGCCCCTTCTTAGTATTGTTCGTCCCGAACAATAGCTACTTACATTAAACCAATAAATAATTAACCATAACTTAATTAAATGTACAGAATTTATAAACACAAAGTTAAAATACAACAAAGCCTTTTAATTTTACACGACGTTTCTTCTTTCATACTGGTCTCCATCTCATTGGCCTCTGCTTCAC
>NW_013668892.1:32970-40898 GCF_000517525.1 Limulus polyphemus | reverse complement strand
TTTGTTCTCTACGAGTGCAAAACACACGCTTTATATTACCCTGAAAAACCGTAACTACTGTTCGCTTCTTTAATTATCTATATATCGCTGGTTTTTCTGCCAGGCTTATATACTAACGAAGGGGGGGGGGGTCTCGAATACACTCGGGCCTCCCCGATCATTCGAGAAATTTCACGCACGCTACCAGCCCCAAACGCGCCAGCAGTGTCACGTGACTTCCGCAGTCATAACACTGCCTCTTCCTCAGTATTAAACCAATAAATAATTAACAATAATTCAATTAAATGTACAGAATTTACAAACACAAAATTAAAATACAACAAAATCTCTTAATTTTTACAACGGCGTTTCTTCTTTCATACTGGTCTCCATCTCATTGGCCTCTGCTTCACGTGGGGTTAATCTGCTCCATCACGAAATGTCCCATTATCGGTAGCAGTCACATCAGTGGTAGTAACTTCATTAACAGCTTCACTGTTTTCCCTTTCAAAATCAGGTAGAGTTTCTTCTTCAACAGTGGCTTTTTCAAGTGACACGTCTTCAGCAGCGTCATTTGTTCTGTTGTTCATTTCGTTTCAACTGAAATGTCCTGAACTGCGATAACGCCAAAGCCTGTTGGCATGCACCACTTTTGGCTTACCTCGCCGACCACATTTTATTCGGAAAGTCACGTCTGAGAGACGATCCACTATGTCATATGGGCCTTCCCATGGAGAAGACAACTTAGGAGACTTCCCTTTGGTCTTCCTGGGATTATACAACCACACCTTGTCTCCTGGTACAAAGTTGATTTCAGTAGATTTCTTATCATAACATAGCTTCATGAAATCAGTGGACATTTTTAAATTTGAATGTACTTGATGATGAATATCATCCATCCTTTCAGATAACACTTTCACAAACTCTGGCACATTTTCAGGCAACTCTTCATAAGGTGGGCGTCCTGTTATCCTAACCTAACCTAACCAAACATCAGCTTTGCTGAAGTGTATCCAGTGACTTCATGTTCTGCTGTTCTATAGGCCATCAACAGTGGAGGGAGTAAGACATCCCAGTCATCTTGGCAGCTATTACAAAACTTTGCCAATTCCTGCCCCAGTGTCCAATTGTACTTTTCTATCATCCCACCAGACTGTGGGTGAAGTGGCATTGTCCTAGTCTTTCGCATGCCAAACAACTTGCAGCATTCATGGAACAAGGCTGATTCAAAATTACGGCCTTGATCGGAATGAAGTTCGTATGGCATACCAAACCAGAAGAAGAAATCAATAATTATTACCCGAAGCTACAGCTGTAGCTTCCTGAATTTGGTATTGCATATGCCTCAGAAACTTGGTGAAATAATTCATCACCACACAAATGTACTTGTTTCTAGCACGAGTTTGTAGCAACAGACCAGCAATGTCAATGGCTACTCTTTCCATTGGTGCACCAACTTGATATAACTTTATTGGAGCACGCCCCTTATGCTTGGGTCCCATTTTAGCACAACATGTACTGCAGGTCCTGCACCATTCTTCCACATTTTGCTTCATACCTATCCAGTAATATCTCTGCCATAGGTGACTCAATGTGTTCTTAACTCCAAGATGTCCTCCTGTTAAACTATCATGGGATTGATGCAGCACAACTTCCCGTAACTTTCTCGGTATAACTGTTTGCCAGGTCGTCACTTTCCCTTCTGCAGTTTCTCATCTCCAAAGAAGAATATCATCTTCAAGCTTCCACTGGTCCCATTGTGCCCAATAGTTCTTTGTCACAGGGCTTAAGCTAGACACCCAAGCAGGGTGCAAAACACTTGCTTATAGAATATCAATTATTGGTTTCAAATCCTTGTCTTTCCCCTGTTTTGCTTTAATATCTCTACTTGGTTCCATTTCACCATCGTCAACTCCTTCAGTCACTTTGACTTCAGCTTGATGGCACCTGGTTAGTTCAACCTCTCTTTTAACACTTACCGGAATTTGACCTTTGTTGTTCCCAAACGTCATTTTATCAAAGTTAACTACACACTTCCTCGGTAGTAAGTAGTCCAACTCTAATATGTATGGGTCTTCGATGTCAGCCAAGTATATTTTGTGTCTGTCCTTTATGCCCATGAGCTCAATAGTTACCCACACTGGTCTCCACAACCTTTCATAATGTCCTATCACACCACAGAGTTTCTGTATGGCCTTTGGTACTCTTTTGTGATCTAGCACCTTGATACTCACAAGGGTTTGCTGAGATGCAGAATCGATGACAAAGTTGCACTGTTAGCCATCCAGCTTTCCTGTCATGTAGACACTATGTGTACTTGCCATTTTACTCTTAGCTGTTGAAACTTTCACGGTAGTATTCTTCTTACACTGGCTCTTCACATGTCCTTGCTCTCCAAAGTTCCAACACTTTCTGGGTAGTAGCCTTTCCTGCCTTGGCATCTTCCCTGTGTTGAAGTTGCCAGCATTGAGATCTCTTGTGCCCAGGTTTGTTACAGTGCCAGCATAGTCCCTCAAACTTCTCTGAGGGCTGCCCTTTTCTGGCCTTGAATCCTAATGACTGTACCACCCTGGGTACCTCTGTGCTGGACTTAACGTAGGATTCGAATTCAAGAGCTCTGGGCATTGCATCCTGCATAGTAGAGGGGTGTGCTTGCTTCACTTGTATCTTCAGTTGTGGACTGTTCAAGGCATCTATAAACTGATCCCTCAGCAACAGCTTGAGGACATCAGGTAGTGCAGTTCGGTAGGCCTTGTGTGCCATACTCTCCAAATCCTGTGCCAGCTCTTGCAGGCTCTCCCCTTTAGCACGGAATCCAGTCCTAAACCTTGCCCTGTAGATGTCGGACTGATTTTGAGTTCCATACCTGAATTCTAGAGCAGCTACCAATGCTCTGTATTTGTGCCTGTCCTCTGCTGAAAACTGTCCAAGTATTTCCACTGGTTGTCCCTTCAGGCTCGTTGTCAGGTACACTGCTTTTTGCTCCTCTGTCCATCCATTCATTTCTGCCAAATTGTGCTCCATATGCTTCCCATGGTGCCTTCCCATCAAATTTCTGTGGCTTCCTCTGTGCTAGATCACCCCTATTGCTGACACTCATTTTTGGAATGTGACTTCTGTCAGGACTGAAGATGTCTGCATAAGGGTTTAACTCCAGGGTCTGGAAGGGCTTCCTGTTGTCTGAGGCTGATCAGTTCCATGCTTAATGTATCATCCCTGTGTAAAAGACAGTAAACCGTCCTTTAATATATTTAATTCCCTTTGAAATTTACTAATCTTTTCCATTGTTGTGTGCTGGCTTTCTCTCAACTGTTAAAGACTTTCTTCTTGATTTATTTCTAGTTCCAGTTGCCACTGGTACTGATTTTCTTGCCACTGCTGTAGTCTCTCTTCTTGTTTATTTTCTCTTTCCTCCAACCACTGCTGTAGCCTCTCTTGTTTCTTTTCTTTCTCCCCCAACCACTGCTGTAGTCTCTTTTCTTGTTTATTTTCTCGTTATTCTTGTTTCTTTTCTTTTTCCTCCAACAACTGCTGTAATCTCTCTTGTTTATTTTCTTTCTCCTCCAACCACTGCTGTAATCTCTCTTGTTTCTTTTCCTGTTCGAGCTGCCACTGTTGCAGGTTTTCTTGCCACTGCTGTTGTCTTTCTTCTTGTTTATTTTCTCGTTCCATTTGTTTCTTTTGCTGTTCTTGTATTGCTGCCATCAAATCTGCTGTAGTTTGATTTGCCGCTTCTCGTTTCCATCTTTATTTTTTTCGTCCCACTCTCTGACATCAATTTCTTACGTATCTGCTTGTTTGTTAATTTCCGGTATAAATTCTTTCCGAGGAACTTCAGTGATACAAGTCCCCTCTTGATTAAACCAGTTTATTCTTTCTCGATACAAACTTTTAGTACACAGAAAGTCCACAGTCAGTACGTTTCTCATCACTTTAAACTTAACAACGTTTATAATACATGCTATAAATCACACTGATTGACAATCTCAATAACTTCTCTACGAGTGCAAAACATACACTTTATCTTACCCAGCTGGCTTCTGCTGCCAGGCTTATATACTAAAGAAGAAGGTTTGCCAAAATTCGAGGAGTTCCCTGATAATTCGAGAAACTCATTCACACATGCGATATCAGCGTCACGTGACTTCCGCTGTCGTAACAATATATCAAAGTCTCAAGTAGCTATGAAATATATTATTTTTAACATTGTATCTTCATACAAAACATGAAGCTTTGAAAATAATATATCTCGCAGCCACCTAAGTTTCATCATTTTGAGTTGTATTTGATACCAGTCACCTTGAAATTACTCATTAGAGAAGTGTGTAATTTCTAAAATGTTGATGCAGATTGTACATTAAGTCTCATACACGTGAGTTATTTCCACCTACAATAGATACTTTGTCTTTCCATATCAAACATTTCTATTATTAGCCAACAGTGTGAAAACAGTATCATTTCAAAAGTCTTGATCCACCCCCTACAGAATCCATGGACTGGAGATATGAAGACGACATGATATTGCAGGTGCTGTCTAGAACTAATTTCTTTCAGTTTCAAAACTAGGTGCAGTAATTTACGCAACAACAACAAAAAATCTTAATCTGTCATGCATAAGATCCTAATAATTGACATTAATGACAACTGATTATGGTTACACAAATAGCTAACGAATCTGTGAGATACATACAACGAGTATACTCTGTAAATTGCAAACAATTCCCGCTTTTGCTTTTATATTACGAGGGATGAAGCTTGTCATACCTGTCAGTTGGTCGGAAAGTCTAACCAGAGAAAGAAAAAAGACAGATAGAAAGACAGAAATAAATAGAGAAAATAAAAAAAGAAAGAAAAAGACAGAAAGAAAGGAAGAGACAGAAATAACTTATAAGTCTGCTAGGAACCCGTTATAGGCATGTACGATATAAACCGTGATTTTGCTAACCCTTATCTACCGGAAAATATACGACTTTTGACTCGGACGTTAGTATCTTTCTGAAAGTATTACTAAATTATCATCGGACATTAGTAGTTTTATGAAAATATTATCTAGCTTCGACGGTCCAACAATTCAGTGCCTAACAAAGCTAGCTAGCTTCTCGGCAATTGTATGTACATCGACTTCAAATTAACTCGCTGGATATCAAGGATATCTTCTGAACTAGGAAGAATATTTTATGTTATTTGTAAGTTAGTGAAATCTTTGTTTATGAAACTTTGTTTGTAGTAATTAATCGTAATAGTTGCTATTGTAAATTGTACTGTTGAATATATATTAAAACGTGTTTGTATGAAAAACGGTGTTCATGTTTATCTTGTTGGCAAATACCTTAAATTAACTAAAATATCGGCTTCCGACTATTTCAAATTCGCAGTAAGTAATATAGTAAATTGAAGGTTCGTGTCTGAGATTTGAATCAGAGACAAAATTCAATCTAAATTAAAATTTAAATCATAATCGAATTTATATTTATCAGTGCCAACAAGATTTGATCATGTCGCCTTATCAAGATTTTCTTGTATCATATTCCCTAAAACAACTAGAAAAATATAACAAAAATGAATTACTCGAAATTGCCAAAGTTTTAGAACTAGAAGTTAAAAAGTTCAATGAAAAAAAAATGAACTAAAAAAGCGTATTATCGAAATACTAGTCGAATATGATTTGTTGCCTGAAGAAGCATTAGGGGAATACTCTAAAGTCCTTACTAGCCAATCGAGGTTAAGCGATAAGGATAAATTAGAGATCCAGCTAAAACTCAAACAAGTCGATCTTGAAGAAGCTCGTATTGAAGCTGAAAGAGAAAATAAACGCCTCGAGGCCGAACAAACTCGTTTGAAGCCGAGAAAGAACAAATTCGTATTGAAGCCGAAAAAGAGAACGAACGAACGAGCTCGTATTGAAGGTGAGAAAGAACAAACTCGAATTGAAGCCGAGAAAGAAATGGAAATTATACTTAACTGCGATCGACCAAGCCAAAATAACAAATTTGAACTTAATTGATATGTTAAAGTACTATCGTTCAATGAAAATGAAGTAGATAAATATTTCCAACATTTTGAGAAGGTTGCCCAAACCATAGAATGGCCCATCGAAAAATGGTCATCATTATTACAAAGTGTCTTAACTGGTAAAGCACAAGAAGCCTACACCATTCTCTCTTTAGAAGATTGTACGAATTATGGATAAGGTTAAAGCAGCTATTCTCAAAGCATATGAACTAGAACCAGAGGCTTATCGCCAAAAGTTTAGAGGTTATCGCAAAACAAGATAATCAAACTTAAATGGAATTTGCCATGAAAAGAGGTTTATTTTGATCGATGGTGTAATTCGATGCATATTTGCGATAGTTTCGACAGACTAAGACAGTTATGTCTAATTGAGGAATTTAAACTTTGTGCACATGACAACCTCAAAACTTACTTAGATGAAAAGAAAGTTGAAACACTACAGGAAGCAGCCGCTCTTTCCGATGACTACACTTTAACACATAAAACCACTTTCTATAAAAATAAATTCCTACCATTTCAACAAAAACCTGTACTTATTTAATCCATTGAAGTTGAAGATTCTTTCAAAAAATCCAGCTTCTCTAGTTCAAAATTTTCATACAGTTGGGCTGAAACTTCGTCAAAACCATCAAGGCCTGTCTGCCATTTTTGTAAAAAACCTGGTCATGTTATGTCCAATTGTTGGGGTTTAAAAAGAAGAAGGAGGCAACACCCAATGCGTTTGTGTCCACATATTACGAATGTCCTTTAAATTATAAACAATTATCGTGCTTAATTTTTTTAATATGTATTGAATATGTTATCATAATAATACTATTACTTAGTGCTCGGAAGTTCCCATTTAATACAAATGTTCAACATCAAAACAACTCCATATATATATATATATAGAGAGAGAGAGACAGAGAGAAAATATAATGTTCCCTTTCAAAGCAAGTACCACTAAGTTATTCCAAAATTTAAGATTGTTGTTATTGTTGTCTGTTTAGCGCAAAGCTAGACAATGAGTAATTTGTGCTCTGTCAAACGAGGAAAAACGAATCTCGGATTTTAGTACTGTAAGTCCGTAAATTTATCACTGATACATCAAGATACAATTTAAGAGGGGAAAAGTGCTATAGCAATGTTCTAGAATAACTTGTAAATTCCAGAAAATATAAAATATCACAAGCAAACCCCTTAAATATATTTACGTTATGAAGCAACTTGAAATTTTCGAGGAAATTTCATCAATTGCTTCAAGAGTTTTTAAGTGTTTAAAAGTATTTAGAATAAAACTTAAGGGTTTTTAACAAAGTAATTCGAAGATTCCACCAATTGCTTCAAGAGCTTTGAGTATTTAAAGGTACTTAGAATAAAAGCTTAAGGGTTTTAACGAAGTCATTTGAAGATTTCACCAATTGCTTCAAGAGCTTTGAATATTTAAAAATACTTAGAATAAAAGCTTCAGGGTTAATACGAGCAAGATAGTAAAGATAGATATAAAAAGAAAAGGAGGCTACAATAGGACGCCTGTGTTACGAAATAAGCCTTGAGAAATGAATAAACAGGAACTTGGTTATACAAGAGGCATCATTCAGAAGTAAGCAGCAAAACACCGGCAGTACTTAAAAACAAGCTTGAGAGGCGAGCCTGAGAATCAGTGGCCCAGGGTCAATAGCAGAGTTAGTAAGAAATATTGCATAACAAGCAGGATGTGAACGCCAATATATGTGACAGTTTGATGAAGTGTTGGCTTCGCTCTCTTAGCACTATGGAAGCTACAGAAAAGTTTAGATTTGGTGAATCATACCGGCCCTTTGAAGCAGTATTAGTTACAGCACCTGTGTGTAGCAGTACGAGTGAATAGGTGGCCGGCTATCACCACTTATCTATGACCAATAACTTGAGAGTTTTGGTTTAGGTTCTGGATTATACCGGGAATTACCCTAAAGTAT
>NW_013668892.1:29613-32364 GCF_000517525.1 Limulus polyphemus | reverse complement strand
GTAAACCCCTGAGTTAGCGATTTGTGGCTCCATTCGTCACGACAAATCCTCCAATAAATAAATTTGGTGTAAGGAGTAGTTTTAATTGAAACTCCAACAATTAAGCTCACCTGAGCACTAATCCTTACAATTATATATATTATTATTTTATATTATATATATTAATTTGGTAGAAACTTGTATTGGGCTTTTTGATATTTATTAACAATTTTAAAAATACAGGTAAAATTATTTTAATCTTCTCTCCACTTCTCACTCTTAGTCTTTTTGTCATAATTGATATGTTCTGTCATATAAAAATTATTATTTTAATGTTTTTGATACATAAATATTCATAACTTGGTGTATGAATTAGTTAAGAATAATGTGCACTTGTGGTAGCCTTAAAATATATATTTTGATATATATATTGCTGTTGAACATTGAAGGCTTACAAAGAAATGGAACCCACTAGACAGGCAAAGGTTGACCCTGTGGTAGAGCTCTATAATTTGATGAGCCGGGTTCAAAACTGTTTGATACCTCAAAATATTGTTCTCACTTTAAGCTGTGGGTGCATTATAAGAGTGATAATCAATTCCTTAACGTGGATGGTGAATAATAAGGTGCTGCTGTTCAAATTAGGGATGACAGCAAATAACCTTAGTAGCTTTGCCATAAAAAAAATAATATCAAACTTAATATTTTAAATTATAATTACTGTTAACTGCTGATATTTTTTGTATCAAAAAAGGGCAAAGCTTTAAAGAGACATAATTTGGAAATAAAAAATTCTTACTACTTTACCCAGCCTAATCTGTCTGCAATATAGTTTTTCATATCCACATATCTATCCCACAAAATTTTAAAATCATTGAAATTAACATTACAGTCCACATCACTAGACAAATTAATCCATAAGTTTATAAGTAACCGAAAAAAAATCGGACATGTGCAACTAGTTAATATTCCCATTGTGTAGCTTTGCCTTGAAAGTCTTTTGAGTAAAGCTGACAAGCTGCATCTATATCCATTATTGATAGAAAGTTTGTATTTAGGGTAAGTAGTTATATTAAGGAACACTCTCACGTCATTAACTCATGAAATGCAGCTGAAAGCTGCTATGATGATCTGACTTTTGCTATTCAAATAGTTAGGTTTGTTCACTATTCTTATAACCAGCCTATTTCACCAAAGTGGTAGGCAAACTATAGATATATGCAAGATATATGAAGCCTCTCATGTGACAAATCTGTTTTAGTGCTTGGTAGTATCTCTATCATATCTAACCTCGTCAAGAGTTCTTGGGTTAAGGGTTAAAATCACTGTTAGTAATGAGGGTACTCAACTGATGATCTAGGACAGAGTGTTCATAGAAGCTTATTGCATTTTGTCTGTTAGTTATAGTTAAAACTATTTATCATTAATTGTAACTATTATTGTAGAATTGTAGTAAGTATAATAGTTTGGACACGAAAGATTGATCAGTCATTTCTCAGATTAGTCAGCACATTTCTTCATCTAGGTATAGTTTGATTTTGCTTTAAGAAGTTAACAGTTATTTTTGAAAAGTTACTGGTTTTTTTTCACAAAACTTTAGTTTTTGCTCTTGGGCTCATAATTGTGGAAGTTCCAAATTCTTTACTGTTTACTCTTTTTTTTCTTTTAGCCAGCAAGTTCACTAGGCTCTAGTTCGGAGGAATAGGTTTTGGTTTTAAATTAACATCAGAGTGTTTATTAAAATATAGCCCTTCTGGCTGTACTTTGGAATTTATTGTTAGAATTACGTGAAGTTGATTTTTTGAGTGCCTAGAGACTTTAATAAAAGTTGATTTTGTTTGTTTGAAATTAAGCACAAAGCTACACAATGGACTATCTGTGCTCTGCCCACCACGGGTATCGAAACCCGGATTCTAGCGTTGTAACTCCGCAGACATACCGCTGTGCTACTATGGGGCATGAAAGTTGAGTATGTTATTTTAAAATAATTTTGAATATGTAAATAAATAAGTCATGTGATAACCCATAGTTAGTGTAAGATTGTGGTGGTATAGAAATAATCAGCTCCACATTTTGACATAATTTGGGGGTTTATTAGATAGTGCGATGTACTGAAAATTGATCACTCTTAATAGAGTACGAAACATCACTTTTCAACACAGGGGGTCTCCGAAAAGCGAGTTGCAGCAAGTCATACCTAAGTCGTGGTAAGCAAAACGTGGTGTCATGT
This sequence comes from Limulus polyphemus, assembly GCF_000517525.1. Classification (NCBI taxonomy): domain Eukaryota; kingdom Metazoa; phylum Arthropoda; class Merostomata; order Xiphosura; family Limulidae; genus Limulus; species Limulus polyphemus. The sequence goes on along the minus strand of NW_013668892.1, from coordinate 30,155 downwards.
AACAGGTGAGAATTCAGTGTGAAATGTCATTTACGTCTCCCAGGCAACACTACACAATATGATCAGGAGAGATCTCTATCAGAAAAAGCAAAACAAGTCATGTGTGCGCTAATAATTTTCACAAAAAAGCCATTTAATTGTTGTATACCTCAAGCTACAAGGAAATGAAACAAGTATTCACGCTAGTCCATTGAATCACATACTATTTAAGTTGGCAGATTTCTATGTGATTGGCCCGTTGAAATGGGCACCTGGAAACCATCGTCTTCATATGCTAGGTTGATTAGGGAAAGCCTGCAGGAAGAAGGGGTTATGCTGTAAGTCTTCTCCATTATGTTTTGTAATTTCACCTTACCAATAAAGTATTAACGTATCTAGACACGAACATTTTGTTAATATAAAATGTATCAATTTTTCAGAGCACATTTTGCTTAGGTCTGACTAGGCGTTTTCGTGTCTTGGGCTGGAATACCACGACATTGTTCCTGTAGTAAGGAAACAAAACTGACATATAATGGCTAGAGACGGCTTGAATGGGTAAT